>NW_004567114.1:31771298-31821312 GCF_000260355.1 Condylura cristata | reverse complement strand
GGGCCGGCGGCGGCGGCGGCGGCGGCTCCTCCTCCTCCTCCATGGGGCCCCGAGGCGGCCGCGGGTCTGTTCATCCTGCACCCGGGCGGCGGCCGCCAGACAGACAGTGGCTGGGCCCGGGGCGAGAGGCCACTGCCGGGACAGCGATCAGCCCAGGGTGGCCGTCGCCAGGGGCTGCGGAACCTTTGACGTGGGTTCCAGGCGTTGTCGAGGGAACCGCGTGTTTACGCAGGAGCGCGGGGCGGGCCACTGGCCCAGAACCCAGCAAAACGCCTGACCACGGACCACCACGGTAGAGTGTCTCGCTGAGGTCACCCAGCCCCAGGGCCTGAGCTTCAGGGAGTGTCAGGTCGACTTCTGGGGCCACTGTCCCTCAGGTAAAGTGGAACTGGCCCTCCTATAAATGACAATAGTCGACAAGGCTTCACACTCAAGCTCTCCTTGGATGTGAGAAACTTATGGAAGGTCTTGGAGTTCGGGGTAGGAGGACCCTTTGCTTCCTGTGGGTGTTTGTGGTGAAGTGCAGGTAGGAAAGGAATCTTGAAACTAATGTGAAACCCCAAATCTAGAGATCTTAAACTTGAGAATAATTTAAACCAGGTGTTCTCAAACTTTAATCACTCTATGGAATCACCTAGAGAACTTGTTAAAACAGATAATTGGTTTAACTCAGAGCTTCAGACTCAGCTGTATGTAGGTGTGTGTGCCAGGCTGGTTGGAGAGTTTCCAGTGTTGATAAAATTGCTGGTTTGAGAATCAGACTTTGGGAACCACTCATGTGGCGAGCTTATTAAAATGCAGCGTCACAGGTGCCTCCCCTGGGTTTCCAACAGGGATGGTGAGTATAAACCTTACCTCTGGAGAGCTAGGTTACAGATCCTGGAGTTAGGATGCCATCTTTCCAAGGACCTGAGTCTCAGGGGCAAGTAGCTCAGGCATGTGTGAAGGGGTAAAGGAGAGAGATTGTTTCCTTGTGGTGCTGGCAGCCTTCATCAGCATTCTGGAAGAGGGTATGCGGTAAGTCTAAGGTGCTACCAACTGAAGTCGCCACAGATTCAGCTCCAGATATGGGGAGGACCTGGCTGCCCAGGGGAGCTGCATGTCAAATTTCTGTGCATGACCTCTGATAGCAGGAAAGTGTGAAAAACCCTCAGGTACTCTGAAGCAGTGGTTCACTGCTTGGACCCTAGACCAGAGTGTTACTATCATCTAGAAACTTGTTAGATTCACTTGCAGATTCACGGGCCCTACTGAATCTGAAACTCCAGGAGTGGGGTACCTTTGAGAAGTAGTGCTTTAGAAGATGGTTAGTACACTTTCAGGTTTTAGAACCAATAATGTTAGTGCTTTGGTTCTTATTTCAGTAAGTAGAATAGTCGACTGGAAACTTACAACATAAGTAGAAGTTCACTCAGAGTAGTAAACTAAAAGCGGATTTCTCAGCCTCAGCATTATTGGCATTTTGAGCTAGATAATTTTTGGTGTGTTTTTTCCTAAGATACAATGGCAGGGGTAATGAGAGAAGGGGAATATAAGGGATGAATGATAATTTGGGCTCTCTTATAAAGGCCTCGTATACCAAGTTATGGAGGTTAAAGATGCAGAAGATCAGGGAATGGCACTAGCCACTGAAGGAGTTTCAGCAAGAGAAAGCTACGACCAGATACAGTTCAGAAAGGTAAGAATGCCCTCACATGCACCAGGCTTTCCTTCTAGTTTGGCTCAGTGTACTCTACTAGTTTACCTTCTTCTATTTACCTTTAAATGCTGAAGTCTATCATGTCTTAGTAGTTGGCTCCTCTGGACAGCTTCTCATCTCACTCACAGGCAGGCCTTTGAACACTGTACATTTGTAACTCTAAGTTATATCTCTGGTCTCAACCTACAGATCTTGCTCCTTGGCATTTCTCACTGTATCTCAGAAAATGAAAACCTTCCACTTGGCTCACAAACCAAAACCAAGATTCTCTCTAAATACCTTTTCCTCACTATTACCCCATGTCCAATTTGTCACCAAGGCCTGGGGATTTAACTTGTTAAATGTCTTGATATCCATTCCTTCAACATTTCATCTACTGCCTAAAATGTAGCTTTCATCCTTTCTTTAGACTGTCACATCCCAACTGACCTCCCAAAATTCAGCCCACATTGTATACTGTAGGCAGAAAGCATTTCTTTCTTTCTTTTTTTTTTTTTTTAAGATTTATTTGTACATACAGAACTGGGGTTCAGGCCAGAGGCTCAGGGGCGGTGAGAGGCTTCACCAGAGACAGAGTGGGGAGCAGAACAGGCAGATCCACGAAGTACACTGCTGAGGGGAGCAGCAGGCGGGTCAGGAGAGGTCTGCCACGCCATGTGGTCACCTCTGGGACAGGCGGGAATCGAACTCATGTGGAAGTGGCTTTAGCTTCTCAGTGCAGTGCTTTAACCCGCTGCACCACCAGGGAGGGCCAAAAGCATTTTATTTAAAAAAAAATTTATTTATTGATGCATAAAAAACTGGGTTACAGGCCAGAGGTACAGGGATAGTGAGAGGATTCACCAGGGACAGAGTGGAGAACAGAACAGGCAGATTGACTGAAATACACTGCTGAGGGGAGCAGAGGGCAGGTCAGGAGAGGTCTGCCATGCCATGTGGATCACCACCCTGACTAGGGATCGAACTCGTACTGCAGTGGCTGCAATAAGTTCATAGCGCTGTGCTTTAACCCATTGCGTCACCAGGGACGCATGATCATGCCATCCATTTATTTAACCCCCTTATGGTCTTTTGCATTCAAGGTTTCTGATCTTTAACGTTTCCTAGAAGGTACTCTATGATTTGACACCTGCTTCCCTTAGCTTCATTTGGGGGCATTTCCAGTCACCCTATTCTCCCCAATTACCTTGCCTTCCCATTGCCACATAAATTTTAGACTCTCAGGGGAAGCACGACTATTGTCTATGCCTGTGATTAAGTGTTACCTGTCTTTTGTTAGATCTCTAGCACTCAGCAATATGGAAAATTGCTGCATACACACACACACACAAATATTTTTTGAGTGACTTTAGGAGGAGAATCTGGAAACTGGGTGAACAGTTAAAAGCATGATAATAGCACAGGGGAGAGGAAAGAGTCAGAACTAAGACATTATTTCCTACTTTTGGTAATCATGGAATAATCACATGCATTTCACAGTGTCCTTTATTAAAGTAGAGCACATTACAAAATGCTATAACATGTAATCTTCTAGCTATATATATATTTTAAAGATTTATTTATACATATAGAACTGGGGTACAGGACAGAGGTGCTGGGGGGGTGAGAGGATTCACAGACAGAGTGGGGAGCAGCAGGTAAGTCAGGAGAGGTCTGCTGAGCCATGTGGGTCACCTCCTGGCTGGGGATCAAACTCTGCTGCAGTGGCTGTGATAGCTTCACAGTGCTGTGCCTTCAGGGAGGGTCCTTAACTACATTTTTTCAAAGTAATCTGACTTGAGAAATTGAATGATGAGTACCTTAGAATAATTCATTTCCCTTACCTGCTGCTTAAAAAGAGGGCATTATTTTACAGGAAAGCTGAAGAGTAAAATAATGTAAATAGTAAGAGTCACTGTAAGGACTACAATTCAAGCTATTATTCAAAGAACACGTAAAAATATATCAATAGAAATCTCCATAGTCATATGTTTTTAAAGTAGTAAGAACTAAAGTTTTAAATGTATCTGATATTTTAGTAACCAGAAAGAGATTCTGAAAGCTTGTGATATTTTCACCAACATACATATGCAAGTAGGGGCATACTGACTTTATATTTAACTACAGCATACTATGTTAGAAAGGATGGAGGTTGTCTCACACACATAACTGGGATATAATTTTTCACATAATTTAGAGAAAAATTACTTATGGAAAATTACTTATGCTTTAAAAAGAAAGCCCTTATACATAAGTCAAAGGAGTTACTTGAGAAGGAATCCATCCCTCAGTGGATCATCATCTTCTACCACAAAACTTGCTGTGCCCGTGTAGTGAGCTTGTCCAGATACTTCCACTATAACACCTTTAAAATCACCACATTTTGCTTCCTAAGAAAAGAGAAAAAGAGCAGAATATCAAAACACAGCACTCATTATATCTGTCCTAAAAGTCATATTCCTAATTTTTATCAATTAATAAAGAAGTGAATCTTAACACCAGAATGCCCTTTATAATGTTTAAAATAAGAAAATCGTAAGGTTAATGTGAATTAGTAGATTAGAGTCCAGCACATTTTATTATCTTTGTATTTAGCCTCAATAATATGAAGCCCCATTGAAACTTGTACAATAGCAATACAAAGTAGCGCCAAAGTGTAGAGTTTGCTCAGACACCCACGTTCAGAGTGCAGCTCTTACTTGTGCACGCCCTCTGGCAAACTACATAGCCTCTTCCATTCTTCCTGCTAAAAAAAGGTCATAGGACTAGCTTCCCAGGGTTCTTGTGAGGATTAGCAGATAGTATGGAGTAAGTGCTTAGTTTGCAAATCAACATTAGTGAATTAATAAATGTAGATTAATTGAAGATTACGTAAAAGATTTGGTATTTCAAAAGATCACTGTCTTATAGAGGACTCCCCCTACTTAAAGAAAATTCAATGCTCATAAAAATCAACTTTATAAAGAGTATACTAGGATATAGAAATCTCTATTAGGACAGATGGTTTGCTATGTTATGGACTCAGTGACTATAGATTCATTTACTAAATGTCATCCCCTCGCAGATTTCATTTTAGTACATCTCACTGTTCATTTTCCCAAGTAGATTCCTGTATTAGCTCTATTTGTACATTTAAAAGTTGATTACACTGCAGAAATTCTACTCTCTACAACTTTTCAGGACTTTCACATTATATAACATGAGACACCCTATAGAATAGACACAAAAAATTGCATATCCCAATTTAATGGTTCTCAAAGTTTTTGGTATTGGGAGCCACAGAGCCAGTAGTGTCTTGATTTGAGGGCCTCAAAGAGTTTTTTGTTTATGCAGGTTGTGCCAATTAATATTTGTTGTATTGGGAATGAAAAACCTATTACATGTTAACATAAACCACGTATGAAAGTATTTGTCAGAATTAAAACATTAACAAGAAAAATGCTTTATATTTTTGCAACCCCCTTTAATGTTTGGTTCTACAAACGACAGACTGTTATTCTGCTCCTGCACTCAGTCAGTTGGTATATCACACTCACGTAGCCTCTATAGTACTCCACGATGAAATGCCCATGAACAGGATCTTGGGCATTCACAGAGGTTCCAGAACCACATTTTAAGAAACAATATCCCAGCTGGACAAAAGACTTTTACAGACCTGCTCTAAAATTCACTTCTAAGAGCCAGTGAAGAACCTTGTTTAATATCCAACTCATACCACTTCAGCCTCAAAAGTAATACATTTACACAAAAACAAAAGGCACAACTTACCCTCACAGCCTTCCCTGTGAATACTGAGCCAGTTGCACTGCTTTTAAAGGCTCTGGCCTGGTTCAGTTCAAGAAGGCCTTTGTAATACTGTAAGGCAATTCGGGCTGTCACTCCTGAGCCGGTAGGGCTTCTGTCCACCTGTCTCAGAATAAATGGAGAGTGTTCACAGTGTTCTGGGTCCATATTGCCTGGCTGTTTTGGCAAACATTACAACATTAATACCTGTCCATCTGCAAAAACGCAAATGTTGGTGGTTGGTTCCTCACTATAAGCATCTTTTCCATCTGTTAATATAGTTCCATACAAAAAGGCAAGGTCTTCGCTATCAGGATGATGGATTTTAAACTGTAAATTACAAAAAAAAAATATATCAACCACATGTAAAATAAGTCCTTTGATTCAAATTTACTTTCATAAATGATGTAGGTGGTATATCCACAGACATAACTTTTCCATCTTTATTATTTTTGAGTCTTTGGATCCAAGCACTAAATACTATGTCTTTGTCTAGGTGAATGACGTTTCATGGGAAGTTATGATTCTTCTTTCCCTCCTTTTTTTTAAAAAAAGATGTATTTATTTATGCATACAGAACTGGGGCACAGGCCAGAGGTGCAAGGGTGGTGAGAGGATTCACCAGAGACAGAGTGGGGAGCAGAACAGGCAATCGACAAAGTACACGCTAAGGGGAAAAGCAGGTGAGACAGGAGAGGTCTGCTGCACCATGTGGGTCACCTCCAGGGCATGGGACAGAACTCGCACTGAAGCAACTGCAGTTAGCTTGCAGTGCTGCATCCTAACACCTGTGCCACCAGGGAAGGCCCTCTTTCCCTCCTTTCAAAGGAAGTTGCTCTGCATATAATTGCTATTAAATGAAGAGAGCCACTTTCTACACCCAGAAGTGGAAACACACGCGCTCTGTGAAGCACTGACCCTAGGAAGGGTAATCCACAGGTGGCTGGAAGAGGAGGGGTTAAGGCTATCACTTTCCCACTCTTGGGAGCATGAAGTAGGCAATTTGAAAAGCATCAGGTAATAGTTATCTTGCTCTGAAGTTAATACCACTATGAGAAACACTTAGGAGAAGTCATGGAAAGCTTAAGTTATTAGATAAGATAAAGAACTTAGACTGAAAAAAAATATTGTAAAGGATGAAGTCAGCTGGTAACATGAAAAGCAGCAGATACACAGGTGGACTTTGGGACTGAGGAAAATAATGATTCAGGCAATAGAAGTACTTTGTGAACTGCTGCCAGTTCTGCTATTGCTGACAAAGAAACAGGCACTGTCAGGGTAAGGTTAAGTCAAGGCAAGGTTAAAGCATGACCAGGCCCCAATGCACAATGCTTCCTCTTCTTCTTGGCAGGCCTCATGTAACGTTTCCTGGGTTTTTGTAATGACTGAGATTATAATAATCAAACTTTCTCAAACACCCTATAATTAGTAAGTTTCACTACCACTATCTGTCATTTTAGCTATTGGGTAGATTTGGGTTCTTTAAATCCTAAGAGTCCACCTGGAACCAGGTTAAAGAGGCCTGGGCCTTAGATTTTGTTCTCTGTCCTCATGCCCACATGCCACACTCCACCATTACAACACAACAGCACAGCACATTTCAACGAAGCACTTCACAGGAATGCTTGTCTGACTAGACTCAGCACCTTCAAAGTGGGGCTTGTTATATAATTTTTGGTAAAATTTTGCTAAAGGAGAAGTTCAAAATTACTCCTTTTATTCAAAACTACTTCTTTTCTTCTGATTTCATTAAAAATATAGTGAAATTATTTTATGCCAGAGTCATAACTCCACCAGCTGTCTGCTTAATGGAATATAAAGTTGATGGAAATTCAGAGCTTCTGGAGTTAACATGCTAAAATAATTCTGCACATTGATACCTGGACAATCCTGGAAAAGTTCTACTTTAGGAGTGTAGAGTATATTATCATTTTGTTATTTAAGTTATAAATTATGTTAAAGTCTCAGGTATGTTAAGTAGGTCCATAAATAATTACTAGTACAAGTTTATTATTCACTATCTTGCACAAGCTATATTTTATTTAGAATAATAAATTCCCATAGGCTAGAACATGCAAATAGTGCATATGTTTTATTATAGGTCCCAATTTCAAGGTAGTATGATAGCTGTGTTAGAGCAAAAGAATATTCTAGAATTATTACTTATACTGATTTTATCACAATAGTTTTCCCAAGTAAAAACCTGGATTACTCAAGAAGTTATTTAAGTAACTTCTAAGCAGAATAGTAAACATTCACTAAGAGTTATGATCTGTGTGAAATAAGAGATAGTCTGATCAGATTTTTAGGAAATTTGTTTTGTAAGCTGTATTTTACATTCTTTATTTTCAACTTTTGCCAAATAACCACATTTAACAAAGCACATGCATTTCAAATTAATGGGAAACTATGCTACATTTACTATATATAGTTATCATTTATTGAACATTTAGTATGGGTAGGTATTACAAGTTTTTAATATATATTGACTTACAGCACTCTGAAAATTCCCATTTTTCAAACAGGAAAACTCAGGCACATGGAGGTTGTATAATTTGTTTACGGTTATAAAAAAAGTTACAAAGCTAGCACTCCCAAGTGTCTTGCTCTTTAACACCTAAGATTTAAGTCACTATCTTATTCTTAGTACTGTGAATTATTTAAGTATATAGAGTTTTACTTTTCTGATAAGCCTATAATTTATATCCCTCCATGCCACAGAGGGAGGGTATTTCTTAGGACAGCAGTTTATGCACTAACCTGAGTTTTCACTGCTTCTGTTACTGCACTTGCTGCATCCACAAGGTCCCTTGTCTTTGCAGAACAAACATCCAGTCCTAACTTTTCAGCACTAAGAAATGCATAAAATGCACCACCATATGCAATGTCTACTACCACTTCTCCATAACTGGGAACGACCACCAGAAGATCTAAAAAAGTTGAAGATAAATGTTTTTAGCATTTAAGCAATACAATTCACAGCAGTTGTTTCTGTGTATTTCAGGGCTGGGAGCTTCTCCCTGTCATAAAAAGGAATGAAACAAAAGCCCATTCTCAAAATGAGTAAGCATCAGGTAAATAGTAACAGGCCTTATCTTGATGTTCACACAAGTTATATATTTGAAGGTCATGTTTTGCCTAAATCACAAATGCTAGTTTGTTAACTACTCTGAGAATCCTATCAAGGAAACATCATAAAGGCAGAGAAAGAAACCCACCCCCGGGTGATATCAAGGTGTGAAAACTGTGAAGGGTAGTGTAGGTTCCCTTTTTTCTACTAAGGAGCAGTCATGGGAATTTTGGATCCTGTTCACAAATGGTTTTCTCTAACTGTAATGTCAAAACAAGATAAAAAGTTATTTTCCTATATGTGATACATACACACACTTACTCATTGATATATTTTCATCTAATGAAAGTATTTTGCAGGCAGAATCTCAGAACAAATTCATTGTAGAAGCGCTGACCTCTACTGTATTATTTTGTATCAGGGTTTTTACCTAGATATTTTAAGTCCTCAACATACCCAGATTTCACCTGATGGTCATTTGTTTGAAATCTTGAGATGCTTTCCAAAGGATAAGATTTTAAAACTACTTTACCCCTTCTTGCATTGGTCACTGCCTCTGATGAAGTGGGGAGGGATCTGGGAGGAGAGAAAGATCTTTCTGATTTTGTTTATTTATAGGGACTTGTTGGCAAAGGTATTTCCTGAGGGCAGAAATATTTTTCCTGGTCAACAGAGAAATTTCATCTAGATAGGAGATTGAGGGTCCTATCTACAGGAGACCTGGGTTGACTTACCTATATTACTGCAGAATATGGGGTTCATCAGAAGCTGCAGTGAGGAGGGGAGAGACAAGGGTTGATGAAGGCAGGGGCTATATATATGCTTTGCTTGTGAGCTGCAAACTGAGCACCAAAAGATGCTTTTCTTCAAGGTCTTGGCACTCACACAACTTTTGCTCACACATGCATCAGAAAATGGGGTGGCACAAGGACTGGTGAGGCTAAATCAACCAACAGGGTACAGTGGGGTCTGTTCAGAAATTAAGCTGTGTAAAATATTTCTTGTATCTCTAGTTTACACATAGTCCTACAAAGGTACCAACCAGTTACAGGCTAGCCAGCAGAGCCCTGTTAATATGTGATGTGTCAAAACTGAGCAACTTTGCAATCAGGAATTAGTGCCTGTGGAATTTAACAGCAAATGCGAATCAAAACAACATTTTTGATGATGGTGCAACAACATGCTTGATCCTAAGACCTTGCTCTGCTCAACCGTGAAATCTCTAGGGATGCTAGATGAGTTGGGGGGCAGGGCGCTGAATATAGAAAACGTGCAATTGTAGTGCTCAAATTTCTCTCAAGATCACAGGTGTATAGATCAACAAGATAATCGAATTGCATGCACCGCACAAATTCTCAAGGTTATCAAGACGCTGGTAGTTGCAATGATTTAGAATTACCTTTTAATTAATTGCAAAGACTTGTAGAGGTGAGTTAGTTGCGCTGCCCAGATTCCAGCTAGTTAGTGTTAGATTCCGTTACTGTAGTTAGTCGAGTCTTGGTTTACCGCCCCACCAGGGCTGGAAGGGTTACCTGTGGCCAACACGAAAGCCGGGACACTGTGGAAACGCACCGGGCCACGACTGCGGCCACCCTCACACTCCACGAAGGCGGCTACCAGCCCGCAGGGGCAGTGGATGTTGACGCGGGTCTCGCGGGCGCCGGGTGGGGGCGCGGGCACCAGCCCGAAGTCCAGCGCGAAGCGGCCCAGCGCCAGGACGGCGTGACCGCACATAGAGCTATAGCCCTCGTTGTGCAGGAACAGGACGCCCAGGTGCGCTTCGGGCAGCTCGCTGGCCACCAGCACGGCCCCATACATGTCCCGGTGCCCCCGGGGCTCGAACATGAGCCGTCGCCGCACGTGGTCAAGGTGCTGGCGCATGTAGCGCCGCTTGGCCAGCAGCGTGGGGCCGTCCACCTGCGGACACCCAGCCAGCACGACGCGCAGGGGCTCACCGCCCGTGTGCATGTCCACCACCGACAACGCGGGCGTCCCCGGGTCGTGCGGCGGTAGCCGAGGAAAAGCCAGCGCGCTCTCCATTGTCTGCGTGCAGGAACTCGACTGCCACCCGTAGCGCGAGCTTCAGCCCTGGCGGACTCTGGACTGGAGTCACCGCCAGGGATGCGGGGCCACGGAGCGCAAAACAGGAAGCGCTGGGGGCGGGGTTTCAGGAGGTTGCCTGGTTACCAGGAGGCGGAGTCGCCGAGGCGGCGGTGGCCCGGATGTCCGGCCGCTGAGGCTGCATCTGCAGAATCCCGAGCTGCTCCTGGCAAGCCTACCAGCGGCCAATGGGTGAGTGGTCACCGGGCTCCGGGCAGCGTTTCTCTTGGGCCCTACTTCCTCCCAGTTCTGCGGGCTCTGGGCTCGGCCCCGCCGGGCGGCCTCCGGATGGCGCCGCGTCCGGGACCCCTGCCCTCCGGCCAGGTCCGGGACTCCTGCCCTCCGGCCAGGTCCGGGACTCCTTCCGCGGCTGGGGTCGTCCCGGCTCTTGACCTGCCGGGCAGAGGCCGTCGGTGTGCCGCGGGAATGGGCAGGCCCCTGTTATGTTCGAAATATCCCCGCAGTTGCTTTGTTTGACATTCGTGAGCGTTGACTTCAAGATATAAAGCACAGGCTTTAGAAAGTGCGGAAAGGCTGTAAAGGAAGCAGAAGCTAATTGCTGCCTAACTGTTGTCTCCTGCGTATGTGCGCCTGGAGCGAGGTTATGGGACCCTTCACTAAAGGGCGAACCCGTGGCAAAATGAGCGCGGGCTTGAAATTTTTGATCACTAAAGGAAGTGAAGGGGGACAGTAAGCCGATTTGGTGAATCAGGCTTTTGGGACTTACCTTAACTGTCGCCTTCATGTCTATCATCGCGGTGTCAGGGCTTAAGATTTTGAGACCCTTTACTTAAAATCGGGCGTATTTATTGAGCATCTACTAGATGCAAAGCTCATATGGTAGAAGCTTTCAATTCTTTGATTTCTGCCTTCTCAAAAAAAAAATTTGAAACAATTCCTTTACTAATTTTGTACGTTGTGAATACAGTTGGTTAAAATAAGTGCCAAATTAAGGAAAGAAGCCCATGGATTTAAAAATAGGTCAGAAATCTGATAAGAGTGAACATATTTGAGACAGGGCTATTTCTGTCTTTTTCTCAGCAGCACAAAGAGAAAGAAAAAAATCTGGTCAAGTTTGAAAGGTGAAAGGGTACTATGGACCAGGCAGTCTAAATTGTGAATCCATGAAGAATTTGGTAAATGATTGTTCAAGAATAGCTATAAAGTCCGTAATATTCCATATTAGTGTGGATTTACTCCACACCAGGCTGTAGGTTCTTTGAGGGCAGATACTGACCTGTATCAGATCCTAACTAGTGGAATTGGAGACTCAGTACATGTTTCTAAAATGAATGAATTAACTAGATGTCACTAAACAAACAAAACAAAAAATCTCCTTTGATGACTTGTTGGAAGTCAAAGGCCGTTATGGTAAACAGCTGCTTTTTATTTCCCCAAGCCTTGTGATCAGGGGGTTGGTTGATTCTAAGGCAGTATTTCCTAATTACCGGTCACAGCAGTGACAGCTTCCTTGAAATTTTCATCTGTCTTTGACAAAAATTAGGAAAATGTGGCAAGCTTTTCATAAAGGTGAACTTATTTAAAGTTAAAAAAATGCCCTTTTGAAATTGTCTTTTCTGCTTTCCTGGCATTATAATGTAAAGTGATAATGACACAGGTGTGGGCTGTTCATTTAGCCCTTGAACCACCATAGGTCCTTGTCCCAGGAAGCCATTAAAGGCATGCACAGACTTTTTAGGTAAGCAGCAGAGAGAAGCAAACTTCATTCAAGAAAGTAACAAAAAGTTTATTTAGAGGAAAAAGAACAAAAGCAAAGACTTGCCAAGGCAGTGTTGCCAAGGGGAGGCAAAAGATGCCATTATAGGCCTGTGCCTAGGGGATATTTAAACCCTTTTTTCCTGTTCTCTAAAAGCTCATCACCCCATTTTATGGCTGGCTGTCTTAGTAAGGCTTTACTCCTCTGGGCAGATGTGCCCATTTTCCCACCTCTTATTTTAGAGTTTCTCCTGTCCAAAGTCTCCTTAAATTTACTCTCCCAATTAGCCTCACACTTTAGCCTTAAATTTTACTGCCTTAATGTTTACTGCCCTCAGTAGCCTTTCTGAGTTTCTCTGCCATGAGAGAGGCCTCCCTTAACTCTCCCGCACTGTGCCTGAAGCTGCCTGCTTCACCCTGACTTGCCTTGAGACTCAATAGTAGATTTTTTGTGTGCTCATTTAATGGCCTGACTGGGCAAAATAAAGGTGGCCATTCTCTATTAGTCTTCTAATTTTAGAAAATGGAAATTCAGAGGCTTATGTTAGCTGATCAGCAGTGACTGACTAGAGCCTTTGGTGAGATAGGCTGAGTTCTGAGACTAGTTCTGCTCTGCTGATTGAGGATCTAATCGTAAGGAGCAGTATAATAAGGTTCCAGTATAACTTTGCAGTGTCCAAGTATAAAAAGAGAAACTTACATTTTAAAATAAATGCATCAAGCCTTTTTTCTAATATGTAACATTTTTATTGAACTGTGTTAAAATATGCTAATGCTTCAGCTATTGTTTTATTTCTTATTATCATAAAAGATATTATACTGACATTTGTTTTTAAAAAGCTGTCGATATTCAACCAGCATGCCTTGGACTTTATTGTGGGAAGACTCTGTTATCTAAAAATGGCTCAAATGAAATATATGGAGAGTGTGGGGTAAGTCTTTATGTTTCTTTGTTATTTCATGTACAAAATCTTTTTGCTTTTGAGAGAGTTTCAAATGTGTATTTCCCCATCTCAGTTTACAAAAAAATAAGGATTCATTAATAAAGTCTTTATGTTGTATTGACTGATAATACATTTTTTTGCTAGTTATTTTAAAAAACATTTTACAATTTCATGATTAGTTTTAATGTAATATATATATCACAATAACTTGGACATCCAAGTAAATTGACATTAAAACTCCTGAACGTTTCTCTGCAATTATTTTATGGTGTAAATAAGTAGGTTTTTCATTGAATGCTAGTTGTTTTAGTCACACAGTAAAAGGAATTCTGAGAGCATTCTACAGATATAGAAAAATATGTTGTAGACTTTTTTGTTTTACTTAGATTTCCTTTTTTATTTCTAAAAGATGCACCTGTAAACAGACATTTGAACTGAAATGTGTGTCTTTTAGAGTAATTGGGGGATGTTAATGTTCTCAATTAATAAAAATACTGTTTTTTTTAATTATATATTTAGGTGTGTCCAAGAGGACAGAGAACAAATGCACAGAAGTATTGTCAGCCATGCACAGAGTATCCAGAACTTTATGATTGGCTCTACCTTGGATTTATGGCTATGCTTCCTCTTGTCTTACATTGGTTCTTCATTGAATGGTACTCGGGTAAAAAGAGGTAGGCATTTTCTGTGGATGTATCTTGCTGGACTGTTGGCGAAATAATTATCATTTAGAGGATCTTATCAACAATTGTACTTTTACCATGTTCAAAGTAATCCATTTTTGCTTTTTATTTTGACTGTGGCGAGAAAACTTAATGTTAGGGCATGTCTCAGTAATTAAGGGAAGTATGCTTTCTCTTATGCTAAGTGATCTTGAAGGAATTTAAAAAAAAACTTCTCAGTTATAATCATTATTTTTAACAAAGAATTGGCTGTGGTTACAAGCTGTCTGTACATAGTTCTAGAACAAATACTTTGCTATTTGATTCTATATCCGTTATCCAGGATAGTATGAAAAAAGTGGCAAAGCTGTGTCCTAATTAGAACATTAAATAAACAAACACTTAAGAACCATTTTTTTTTTTAAAGATTTACTTATTTATGCAGGCAGAACTAGGGTACAGGCCAGAGTTACATGGGCGGTAAGAGGATTCACCAGAAACAGAGTGGGGAGCAGAACTAACAAAGTACACTGCTGAGGGGAGCAGCGGGTGGGTCAGGGGAGGTCTGCCGTGCCATGTGGTCACCTCCGGGGTGGGGATCAAACTGATGTTGAAGTGGTTTTAGCTTCTTCGTGCTGTGCTTTAACTTGCTGCACCACCAGGGAGGGCCCAACAACCATGTTTTATGTTTAGAAGATCAGGGAAGGACATACAAAATAACCAATGTGGTTTATAGTCATAATCTTGTAGAGATGACAGATGTATACACTAGTAATGTAAATTAGTCTTAAACATATGTAAACAAAATCATCACAAAGAATAGAACAGATCAGTTGTGCCAGTTGGAATCCAAGAAGCTTTTTAAACAAAAGGACAATTTTAGGCAGAAGAAACAGCATGAACAGTGGCATGAGTGGGAGTGGAAGTAGTCTGGGTGATCCAGGTATGATTGCATATGCAAGAAAGGTAGCAAAAGGAGTGCAAAAAAGGTAGACTGAGGCCAAAATATGCAGGCTTTTCATATAGTTGTGAACTTTATTCTGTGGAAAATGAGCCAGGTTCTACCTTTCTACATACAGTCGCACTGTGGTGAAGGGCCTCTTAACTCCTCAGAATATTTCTTGTGTTGCATTCTTTCTCTAAACTTTCTTCTCTACCTTAAGTACTCTCTTCTCGGAGTGGAACTTTTTACTTAGCTTCCTTTTGTCCTTCAGATTTTAGTTCTGCTCACACCTGCTGTTAGGTATATATACAGAACCAACTCTGTATATACAGATACATATACGGAAATAATGCTGTCCTCCTTGGAATGATACCACCCAAGATGTATGGGGTAGATATTTGTCACTTCTGGCACCTTGCTTTCCCTAGAGCTTATTGTTGAATTTGTTTTTATTTAAAGCCAGGTCTGAAACAGGCAAAAATTGCATGGTTTTATTCAATATGGTCAGAGGCTTTATTTCACATGTAATTTGCTATTATGTAATTTAAAACTTTTCAGTATGTTTTCTCAGTCATCATTAGGGATATTTGTAATGTGCCACAGGCTGTAATTCAGAGGACTATAATATGGAGGCTCACAGTCTTATGGATGAGATAAACCAGTCCTAACACTATATGTGAGGTTCTGTAGTAGAGACAAGGACCTTATAACCCGTGATTACCAAATCAAAATAGAGGCATGTACAGAGTTTTAGTACTGGCGTGAGGAAACTAATTTTGCCTTCTCACAGAAGGAATAAACTAAGTTGGACTTTGAAAAATAAGTAGTTTTTGATAGAATTGAAAATGTGTCAAACATCTGGAATAAGGTGTGTAAAAATATAAGGCAGAAAATTACAGTGTAATAAAGAGGATATAGAGAGGATACACACACACAGTATATACCCTGGTTGGGGCTGGGATAGTCTTAGGGAATATTCATAAAACCTGGTAATAACCTCAGAGCTGTATCTGAAGAGACAGTTTACTAGATAGGTGACATGTTTTGAGCTTGCCAAATCTTGACAAGCCAGATGTGTGGAGGCATGAGGAAACAAGGTGATTTAGCATGGCCAGTATAGAAGATAATGCTGATTTTTTTTTTTTCTGAAAGGCAGGAGGAACTCACTTAAGTAGTTTAATACAGAGACTTTTAGAATCATATTTCACTTGTAGAGTTCACATAGTTGGCTACAAATGGGTCGGAAAAAGAGCATGATGGCAAGAAGTGACCAGTAGTGAGGTTAATGAAGTAATGGCAAGAAATGATGAGGTTGGCATTTTGTATCTAAAAAATACAAATGCTACAAGGAAGCAAAAGGTCAGATTACATAATCTGAATGTGTTTGTTCAGTGTTTTCATCTGTATAAAATGCTACAGGAGTTGTGCTTCAATAACATGGGCTAATTTGTCCTTTTAAGAGACCATCCTGCAGGAAACAACTAACATCTCAGAAAGACATTACTTAAGTTATTGCTGGTCTCTCTGGAGGTAGAGGAGCTCTAGATGTCCTCACTTTCAGAAAACAAATCCACCCTCAGCCAACATCAAAGTAACAAAGCAGGCATTAGGATGAAGTGTTGCCTGAGATTATAGCAGCCTTGCAGTCAGGATTCTGAGTCTGGGGCACCCAGGGATGAATACTACCTCAACAGTTGCTGTGGGAGCCCAGGGAAATGGTGGATGGTGACTGTTGGTAAAAGAAGCAAATTCTCTGTGCTGAAAAGCTTTCCTGTTCTCAGTTTTGATTCACAAGACATTTGCACATTCCAGTCTGTTAAGGATCTCATAATCCTTGGTTACTAAATAAAAATAAGCATTATGACAGAGTTGATGAACACAATAATTATACAACTATATATATAGGTTCCTAAAGGACTAACGACAATGGGTTTTCAGCTATAGAATATGTAACTGCTACTTATACAAAGTTTAAAGATACAAAGGATGCAGCAATAAGCTCTCCACTGAATAAGAGGCTAATAGGAATGAATAACATATGTGATCAGGAAAAACAGGAACCTCCTAGAAATGAAAATTCATACTTGCTAAAATGAAAAAAGTGTCAGTCATCAGATAATTGAAAGTAGAATTCATGAGTTAGAGAATATATATACATAAAGAAGTAACAATGTAACACTGAGAAAGAAGATGGGAAATATGAAATATGTAAGAGACAGGAAACATAGCATGAGAAGTTGCAATATGCTTCTATATCTACAGGGAGCCTTTCAGGTTCAATAAAATGTTCAGGTTGTGGCCTAAGCACCAGTCTGCTCATAATGAGCACAGCTTGCCAGCAGGGCAGCATGAAACTTCCCTTGTTAGCAGTAGCTATTGAAGCATATCAGCTCAGGCACAAGGACCTGAGAACCACACTGAGTGAGTGTGGAGGTCATCCAGGCCAAAGTCTTAGTGTAAATGGAATCATTTTCTGTTGCATCGGGATAGCTTCCTGGATCCTGCAAGGGACAGGCCAGTTACAAGAATCACTGAAAGAAAAGCTAATCTGTGGCGTCCCCATCAGGTGTTTATAATTCCTGCCAGAGTACCTGCAATTTACCAATTAAGGGATTATTTGTATCACAAGCAATGTTAGCTAATAATAAAGTTAACATTCTGTCTTTGCCAGGCTTCCAGAGGAGCAGAACAAGAGTTAACTGAAGGTCAGATTCTCACATACAGGGAAAGATTTTGTTAGCTCTTTGCCCAAAGTATTTAGTCAGAGCTCTGGAAAAAAGAGACAAAATGAAGGAGAACCAGTATGTAAAGAAATGCTGGCTTCTAGTGTTATAGAGTATGAAAAAACAGATTTTACCACATTGTTTTCTTCTGGGAAGTAAAACACATTTCAAGAAGAGTAAATGAAAAGAAGCTGATGCTTTCGCTCATTACATTTAAACTGCAGAACACCAAAGACAAAAACACCGCAGAACACCCTACGGTGCTCTGGTCAATAGTCTCAAGTTGTGTTCAGAGCACTGAGAGTTAGTCCTTGCGAATACTGCAGCCTCTGGGTAAGTGCCTCCCACTCAAGAACTAGGATGCAGGACAGACGCCCAAGGTTAAGCCCAGGCAAACCACGAAATAGAAATAGTCAAGCTGTTTAGCTTTGGGATAGTTTGCTGTGCAGTGAGAGATAACTGAAACATTGTTAAAGAACTCAAACTTTGAAGACTAGACAGTAGAAATGCAAGCGCTTAGTAAAGAGGTGACTATCAGGTTGATATACAAACTCATTTACCTTCCTATATTCCATTTATAACATAAATAATATGAAGTAACTAACACCAAAGTAACTAGTCTGTGGTGGATTTACATTGTGGAGTTTGGCGAGTAACTGTAAAGTTTATGTGGAACTGGAAAGGTCATCACCACCGAAACCAGTACCATTGAAGAAGTAGAAGGCAGCAGGAACTGTCCAGAATTATTATCCCAGTCTGTTGGGTCAGGGATAGATAAAAGGACAGCAGAAGGAAATGGAGAATCTAAAGGCAGACCAGTTACTACGACACTACACAGAAGTGGCAGTGTTACTTAGGATCAGTATCCTTTTTTAGTAAACCAGGCTAACTCTTCTCTGTCTTCATATCTCTTTGGCTTTTACCCATTTAGAAGACTTGTTAGTTTCTGTTGAAATTTCTTTTTAGAATCTGCATCTTGAAACATATACAGGTTTTATTTAAAGCCATTTAAATATTGAAATCTGTGGTAATTATGCTTCCTTTTTTTACTAGTTCCAGTGCACTTTTCCAGCACATCACAGCATTGTTTGAATGCAGTATGGCAGCTATTATCACCTTACTTGTGAGCGACCCCGTTGGTGTTCTCTATATCCACTCATGTCGAGTGTTGATGCTTTCTGATTGGTACACTATGCTTTACAACCCAAGTCCAGATTATATCACCACAGTGCACTGCACTCATGAAGCTGTCTACCCCCTGTAAGTGTTCATTTAGACTTCTGTTTTCTTTATTATTGATCAACAAAAGTCCTTGTGCATAAAGTCGATTGTGTATTCTAGATTGGTTTGCTTTCATAAATTTCAGCAACTAAACTTGCTGGATCAAAGCATGAACATTTTTAGGATTTTTGAGACCCATTTCTGAAGTTCCTATTGGAAAAGAATCAGCATGTCCTTTCCATTAGTGTATGAGTGCTCTGAATACTCAATAAACCTAACATACTTTTTAGACCTTCTAATATCTTTGATTTAAAGCAATGATAGTTATTTTAAAGCTTATATTTATGTTCAAATTTCTTATTTTATAGGTACACCATTGTATTTATCTATTATGCATTCTGCTTGGTATTAATGATGCTTCTCCGACCTCTTCTGGTAAAGAAGATTGCCTGTGGGTTAGGGAAGTCTGATCGCTTTAAAAGTATTTATGCTGCACTTTACTTCTTCCCAATTTTAACCGTACTTCAGGCAGTTGGCGGAGGCCTTTTATGTAAGTTTAAGGGATAAAGTGGGTGAAATACCGTTATTATTACATGTGATACTTTTAGTATTATTTTAGAACTTTTTAAAATAGTTTCTCAACTCTTATATATATTTGCTAAAGCAGTTTTTTTGTTTTGTTTTGTTTTGTTTTGTTTTGTTTTGTGAAGCAGAACTGGGTTGTATAAGCCAGAGGTGTGGGGGGTGAGAGGTTCACCAGAGACAGAATAGGGAGCAGAACAGGCAGATTTACTGAAACATACTGCAAAGGGGAGCACTGGATGAGGCAGGAGAGGTCTGCATTGTCATATGGGGTTAACTTCCTGGACTGGGATCTAGTGATAGCACTGAGATTTAATCTCTAGGTCACCAGGGAGATCCTAGTCTTATTTTTAAGAACTATAGCTTTCTTGGAATGAAATAAAATTCTCAAGAAATCAGTGGCAATAATTTAATCTGATTTATATTTATAGAATGGCTTGTATTTGCAGCTTTTAATCTAAATAGGAAGATTTTAAAGTTTTTTTGAAAAATGCAGTTTAAAAGAAAAAAGCTCAGTACTCTATTTTAATATATCCGTTAATCAGTAACCATTTAGGTTGAACTGCAATGCAAAAGAAGAATTTAAAAAGTGAAGAGACACATAGGAAAGCTATAAATAGTTGAGAGAACATAGTGTGGTATTTATTTAAATATGGTACATTAAACGATGCAAGGATATTTGTACCATCTTTTCAGTGGAGCCTACTAGGCTGCAGAAGGCAAGCCTCTGGCCTCAAGGTACTAGTCAAAATTCAGCAACACCATGCAAGTAGTGTAGCCTGATAATGAATTTGGTTCAATGTAAGGGCAAAGCTGAGGGTAAGGCCAAAGAAAAGGTAGTTGGAGACTAGTGTTTTTCCCTTATGTTCTGGTTTAATCTTAGCTGTATTGCTTCACTTGACCTACAAAGAACCAAGTCTTTTTATCTCCTGTCATTCCCAATTTTTTTGGATTTGGTTGCCCAGTTATTTATCTGCCTAGCTGGTTTTTATAGGCCTTTGACATTGCTGTGATTGCTCTAGGGAAGAGAGACCTAAACTCAAAGGGATCTGAGGCAGAAGACTGATATAATCAGTTTTTTGCTTTAGGAACATAATTTGGTAGCAGTGTAGTTGATGGATTGGCCAGGAAGAGGAGTACCTGTAGGAGCAGTTATGAGATCATTACAGTAATAAACCAAGCCTAACTGACCCAGAGCAGCGATGCTCTGGAAATGAAGGACTTTCTTGAAGATGTAGGTAGCTACTTAATAAGCTAGGTAATTAATACAAGAATTGAGGGAATAGGAATAAAATATGATAAATGACTTACTTAGTAACTGGGGAATGATTCTACTTAATATTATAAACAGCAGATAGGTTGGTCAGTTCAGTTTTAGGTATTCATAGAATATCCAAGAGTACAGGTTTTCATGCTAATCTAGAACTAGGGAGGGCTGTCTAGGCTCAAAGATAAGAATTGTAAGCTTTCAGCTCTGTATTTTTAGCCTGTAAGTGGTGTTGTTATATGGAATCTTCTTGGTTATGAGATGGAGGAAGGGGGACAAACTCTGAAAAGCAGGGAAGGACTTGGAAGGGCCTAGAAGACAGCACTGCCTCTTATATTGTAGCTGTCTGTCAAACACCTTTCCACCCTTCATGTCTTTAGATCATTAATCTTTAGATACACTCAGAAACATTCATAGATGATCCAGGAGATTACTCATTCTCACGAAGTGTCAGCTTATGCAGTCTGCTGAAATTCATTACAGAGGGTATTATATCAATTCAGTTTAATGATATTGAAAAAAATAGAGATTTTTTTTATTTGTAAGAGTGTCTTACTCAGTTCAGTCTTCTGTAACAATACCATAGACTGGATGGTTTACAAATATCAGAAAAACATTTCTCACAGTTCTTGATGCTGGGAGGTCCAAGATCAAGACACCAGTGGATGTTGGGCCTATCAAGGGCCTGCTTAGTTCATAGGTGGTCTTCCCAGGACAGAAGGGGAGAGCTCTCGCTAGGGTCTCTTATAAAGGCATTGGCCCTATTCATGTGGACTTAACCTCATAACCTAACCACCTCCAGATACCATCACATTGGAAGTTATAATTTTAATATGAAACTATTGGGGGACACAAGCATTCAGATCATAGCAAGGGAATATAGAAGTCAGATATTTGTTCTCAGTTTATTTAGTGTGTGAATGTAAAACATTTCTTTAAGAGAAAGGTGTGGGCATTCTGTAAGAAAAAAATTTGTTTAAAATACTACTGTACTCTTTGAAATAGCCATTTATAAAATTTTGAAGAGCACTGAACGATCCATTATCCTATGATAGGTGAACTTTCCTAAATAATAAAGTTGATTACTTTTCTTAACCAAAGCCCCCTGCTTGGATCAGAAAATTATTTGTGTGCTTATTTTCTCATTTCTCCCAACTTTCATACATGGCTAGTATTCTAGCTGTAGGAAAAAGGTTAATTCTTAATATTCAGTTGATGTCATAAGCAGGGGATCTTTAAAGCTTGTTTAGGATGGGTTCACAGTTTCAAATGGGAGGAAAAATGAGAAAATAGTATTTTTGACATGTGAAAATTATATAAAATTCAGATTTTATTGCCCATAATGCTTTCTTGGAACACATATGTGCTCATTTATGTGTTTGCCTAGTATTCTCACTTCACTTGTGGAGTTGAGTGATTGAGGTAGAGACTGTCTGAGCCACAAGGCCTTTAAACGATTGAGACTGTATAGCCCTTACAGTTTGCCAGCCCTGCCTTAAGGTATTAGCGCTTACGTCTCTCCTAGAACTGACTGAGTTTTTGATTATGGGAAATTATACTGTTTGAATTTTTGTTTTATTCAGAAAATGTGTTTAATTTTTAATATAACACCAATGTTTGCTTTTCAGATTATGCCTTCCCCTACATTATATTAGTATTGTCTTTGGTTACTCTGGCTGTGTACATGTCGGCTTCTGAAATAGAGGTAGGAAATACTTTTTCTTTTGTGAAATTTTTTTTAGGATAATTTTGAGAATTGAATAGAGTAGACTCATTGTTATGCTATACTATTGATTCTTGTACTGATTTTGTCCCCAGTTTTATTGTCATGATTGTGGATACTTACTTTACCCTCACTATTTTGGTGATTTAGAAATACTAGTAATCTTTGGCCAAATGCAGTCACTTAGCTTTATAGCTTATTTAGTTTATGAAAGATTATATAGGGGGCTATATTTTCTTGGGAAATTAATTAACTAGTTGGACTTAACTGTCTAGCATTTTGGAGAAAAGTCATCTTATTTTACTCACACTGGAAGTAATTATTGAAATATTGAAATTTACTAACACTATTTTGAGAGAATTAAGTTTGTACTTTTACAGTGGCAACACTGTCATTTGTAATTTTATCTGTGTTCCATGTCCTTGTATATTTTGTCCCCCATTTTATTTTCACAATTGTAGATACTTACTTGGTCCTCACTGTTTTGTTGATTTAGAAATAACATTAATAATCACATTAGTTGTGTTACTGTTCCTGTTTTGAAATATACTTTTAAAAATAAAACCTGTTTATCGAGGTAATGTTGGTTTTATAACACTATATGTGTATAGGGAGCTGAAATAGACTTTCTGTGCCTCTGATGTTTTAGTACTTAAATGGAAGGCCACTATTACTTAGAACTTTCTTTTGAGGCTAAACTCCAAAGAAATACAAGGGTAAATAAGGTGTCTTAGGATTCTTTCTCCTATGTGTGCTAACCTAGTGTCTATGTATTAACTTAAACTGACAATAGTTAAAGATAATGTGGTTTCTCAAAATTTTTAACATAAAAAGTTCAACCGAGAGAAAGTTAACTCTTTTGGAGTGGTTATTGTTAATGGCTCTTTTCCATCATATTAGGGAAAGAGTGAGAACAAAAAATCCTAATGACTTTTAGTAGAGGAAAAACACAGAATCTTTGGTATTTTTTCAAATGTTTTGTGTACTGTTCCCATTTTCTCTGTAATCATGCATCAATAAGGCAACGTACTTGAAGACAAGCAAATTGAATTGTTATTTATCAGTTCTGAAGAAAGATTTGCGGGGTGAAATTGAATATGGCTTTAAATTTTCATTATCCATTACTACTGTGGATACATACAATAACTTGAGTCAGAAATGGAGACCTGGATC
Organism: Condylura cristata; assembly: GCF_000260355.1. Lineage (NCBI taxonomy): Eukaryota > Metazoa > Chordata > Mammalia > Eulipotyphla > Talpidae > Condylura > Condylura cristata. Next base: position 31,797,727 of record NW_004567114.1, on the reverse strand, counting down.
AGGAAAAGAGTCTAGCTCTAACTGAATTGATGAGGCATTTAACAAGAGATACTTTGTAGTTAATTTACTGCAAATTAAATTTGGCTGTTTCTTACATAGTTAGATACTACTTTCTATAATTTGGCCCTTTCAATTTCTGCACATTACAGAATAGATTACAAGGAAATCAGTAATCACATTGATTTCTGCTTCCTTATAATTATGGAGGCTCTAGGCTCCAGCAAGAATGGATTAAAAAAGTTGGGTGTCTGGGCTTCCTGTAATCTCAGCTGCTGCAGGAAGCCTGTTTGTTCACCTGTACAGTACAGTGACCAAACTGAGTGAATTTATTAGCTTTTTAGCTTTGATTTTGAGGTTACAATTTTGCATGGAAAGAATATTTTAAATTAAAATGTAACAAATAATCTGATTCTCCTTTTTTTTTTTTTTTTCATTAAATTGTATAGAACTGCTATGACCTTCTGGTCAGAAAGAAGAGACTTATTGTCCTCTTTAGCCACTGGCTACTCCACGCCTATGGAATAATCTCCATTTCCAGAGTGGACAAACTTGAGCAAGATTTACCACTTTTGGCTTTGGTACCCACACCAGCGCTTTTTTACTTGTTCACTGCAAAATTTACTGAACCTTCACGGATACTCTCAGAAGGAGCCAATGGACACTGAATGTACGATGCCAAGAAAAGTATATTTATACTATTGTCATACATGAAATAAGTGTATCTTAGTGTTTTGACGTAACAGTTTTAACTGTCAGTAAATAACAGGAATTTCAGACATTTCTCCGTCTGAAATTACACAGTATAATACACTATGCACTTAGCATTGGCACATGATACTAGATGCCTATTAGGGTGCACTTACCTCCACAACAATTCAGATTTTAGGGCAAAACTATGTCCTTGTGTACCCAGAGACGTGTGGTTTCCATTTCTATTAAGAAAAACTTAAGTATATAATCTGAAATCCTTAGCATTGGCACGGTTGTGCATGCCCTTGTATTTCAGTTATAATGCATTATAAGGACAAACATTTGTGGGAGGTCTCATAACAAACATGGAAGTAAAGTATGTTGTTTTTGTTACCTATTTATTTTCACCAATGCAGTATTTTGATCTGTAGAAAAATAGAGCATAACTTATTTAACAGGTTATCTGTTCATAAGGTAGTTTGGTTGTAGACATCGTCAAATTATTTCTTTTTCTGTAACGAAAATAATAAAATTTAATCATAAGAAATGTCAAGATTAGTATCTCTTTCCCAAGTGAATATGTATTCATACTCAAATATTTCCTTGCTTTTATATTGCATTTTTAAGGCTGTATATACACATACCCTATTTTTTATTGATCTCAAGACACTTCACCCCGCCTCCCCCCCACATAGTAACATCTCCGATTTGGGCTGCACCTTTAAAATTGCTTTCTTCTCAAAGCTCTCCTGAATAACATGGAGACATTATACTCCCAGTCTTCAAACTGTTACTACAAAGCCGTAATAATTACACAGCGTGGTACTGGAACTATAAGACACAAACCGATGCATCAAATTGAAAACCCAAAGTCACACACGTTTGGTTAATCTGTGACAAAGGAGCAAAGAACACTATACTGGATTATGCCCTGGAACAGGATAATCTCTTCGATAAATGGTCCTGGGAAAATTCGACCACTACATGCAAAAGAAAAACTAGTCTACCACTTCATATCATACACAGAAACAAACTCAAAATGGATAAAATACCTGAAGTCATACATCTCACAAACATCTTTGAAAACTCATCCCATGAAGCAAAGAAATTGGAGGAAAAAAAAACAGCTGGGACTACATCAAGCTAAAAATCCTCTTCAGCAAAAGAGACATAAACCAAAACAGACACCCTACAGATTGGGAGAAAATATTTGCACCCCGTACAATTGCTAAGGGACTTATATCAGAGAGCTTATACAACTCAACAAAAATGATCTAGTCAAAAAACAAAAAGGGCAGAAGAGTTAAAAAGATACTTCTCTAGAGAGAAAATGCTCAACTGCACTTACAGTCAGGGAAATGTAAATCAAAACCACAATGACATATCACCTCACAGCAGTAAAGGTGGCCCACACTTAAAAAATCTGACAACAAATGCTGGCAAGGATGTAGAAAAAAGAATGCTCTTAACAGTGCTGGTGGGAATGCAAACTGGTCCAGCTGCTATGGAAAGCCATATGGAGGACCCTGCAATTATTAAAAATGGATCTACCATTTATGACCCTAGGTGTGGGTCTTTTCATAAATGGGCAAAAATTTCCATAAATGGGCAAACTGCAATGACCCACACCTAGGAATCTACCCAAGGGACACAAAAATATTAATTCAAAAGGAAACCTGCACCCCTAAGTTTATTGTAGCACTATTAGGTTTGGAAACAAACCTAACTGCCTGAAAACAGGTGAATGGAACAAAAAGAAGTTGTACATGTACACAGTGGAATACTACTTGGCAATCAAAAGTTGAACTCATGCCATCTGCAGCAACGTGGATGGAGCTAGAAGAATTATGCTTAGTAAAATAAGTCAGAAGGAAAATACCAGATGACATCATTTATTAGGAGGAATATAGGAAAACTGAACAAAAGTTCAAAAAAAAAAAGTATAGACAACTATAAATCTGAGGTTTAAAGCTGGGAAGGGGGGGGAGGAAAATGATCAAAATGGGTGGGAAGAGCACAAGGGACCCTGGTGATAGTTCACAGGTTATGTGGTGGGATTTTTACAAGGACTACACCTGTGGGGAGAAATCAAATACTATACAAAAATGAACAGCAATGTAAAAAAAAAATTAAGGGTAAAATTGATGGCTTCTTAGATCTAATGAAGTAGAAAGGATATATAAGTAGCTTTCTTGTGGTAGGTTTTGACTGGGTGTCCTATTAATGCTTTGAAGGTTTCAAGATATCCATGGACAAAATGAAATTTTTGCACTTGAACTCCTAATCTGACTGTTTATCCATTTGTATTATATAGATGGCTATTTACTGATTGGGTTTTCTGTTGGGGTTGCATGAGTTTGTTAAATCTCAATCTTAAGACTTTGACAGTTGCAAATAGAGAAAATGCACTCACGTTTTATTTTCTTCATGCCTTTTGAATTCCCTTTGAAGTTTCTTTTCTAGTTTTTCTTTGTCAATATTTTTTTCATAGTACATTCAGTCTCTGAAAAGTGGACCTTTTTTATATGGCTCTTTTTCTTCTTTTCTATAAGAATAAAAAGAAAATGTAAACCATATATATATATATATATATATATATATATATATATATATATATGTATGTATGTATGTATGTATCTCACACAGGTTTGGGTGGTTATTAGTGTCCATTGAAATCCTAAATTGTCCAAAGAACCTACCGTTGCATCGCTGAAAAAGGGTAGGGCAACAGGCTGGGAGTTGAGTGGTTATGAGTTTGATTGCCAAACTCTTATCTTCCCACTAAACTTGGAGCCGTTTTAGCAATTACCTTCCCAGATGTTCTATTCGTGCAGAAGAAAAATGAGTATACAAAAAGACAAACTATGCAATAATTATAAATCCTCAAAGAATTTTATGAATACTTAATATGTATTTTTTTAAAGATTTATTTATTCATACAGAACTGGGGTACAGGCCAGAGATGCAGAGGATGAGAGGAATCACCAGGGACAGAGTGGGGAGCAAAACAGGCAGAGACGAAGTACACTGGTGAGGGGAGCAGCGGGCGGGTCAGGAGAGGTCTGCACGCCATGTGGATCTCCTCCAGGGCAGGCGGGGATCGAACTCATGGGGAAGTGGCTTAAGCTTCTTAGTGCTGTGCTTTAACCCGCTACGCCACCTGGGAGGGCCCACTTAATATGTATCTTACATTTTAAATTTGCCTTCTTAAGAACAAGACAAACAATTACTAAATAATTTAAAAATTGTTCATTAAAAATGTAAAAAAACCCAAATCCTATAACAGTTTGGCTTTGTTAAATTTTGAAGTATGTCTTTGCAGTGCATTACAGCTAACTGTGACAGTATATCGTAATTATTTCTCTAACCAGTGCTGGTGAGGGAATTTCAACATCAAAATATTTTGTTTAGTTTGGATCAACTGAGTAACAGTTATGTAGTTACATATTTGCAACTTAATTCTAAAGAACTGGCTGTGCTTTGGAGCCATCTGGAAAGCATGTCTGGGGTCCACCCCCAAAGATTCATGGTGAATTGGTCTGAAGTGCAAGCCAGGCAGAGGGGTTTTAAAAACCTCCCAGTTACACCAATATTTGAGAATCATAGTCTAAGTGTTCTTCCTAGTTCTGAACAATCTTGTTTTTTCCCGAGATAATTGTAGATACTTTCTGGATAAATTAATTTATTTCTTGCTGAAATTTTGATTCTCCTCTATAGGGTTTTTTTTTTTTTAATGTCAATGAACACAAAAAAGATATATCATGTCCCTTTTCAACACAATAACCAGAAAGATAACTTCAACAAGGCAGATACAAGAATTTTATCTTTTAAAATACCTTTTGGCCTGATATCTTCTGTAGAATACACATTAAATTATATTTGATTAGTACACTGTTGATCTGTAACCTAAGTTCTAGTATGCGGCATAGTAGTAAAGGATTTTGAAAATTTCAGAATAATGTTTATTCTTTTTAAAATTGTCTCTCAGATGCCATTTGATATTTTAATACACTAAAAATGGCTACCTTTTGTTTGCAAGAAAAAATTTCAAGATAAACTAGTAAATTTTTGTTTTCAGGACAAAGCCTGACATTTTGGTTCTCACAGGCCTGCCCCCAATGTTACCGACTGGTATTCCCAGCAGGTTACTTCACCATGCCACTTCAGTTCCCGACCAGCACAACTGTGTGGGTGTGCTCCAGGAAGATACCCCTATGTAGTCCCAGCTCCATGCAGACTTACGAGGCCCTGAGTCTCATTGACTGGAAACCACTATCTTGTGTTCATCTCTTTGTTTTCCAGTGTGTGCACTTTTTAATTTGGGTAAGACTGTGGTCTTACTCAATGAGTTATTCTAGTACCAGGCTCAATGGTACCCAAAATGTTAACAAAGCTAGTGAAGAGGTCCTGAAAAAGAAGGCCAAGACTTGCAGAGGACAGAAGGCCTCTGAACAGGATGAGAGCCAGGGCATGTTAGAAGTTTCCCTGCGATAGAAGTCATTCAGCAGGGAACATCCCAAGGCCTGAAGATGCTAAGCTTCACAGAGAAAATTGAAGAGTTCAAGGAGACACGAGTGACTATTATCAGGAAGGTGACTCATTTTGGAGACCTGATGAAGGCCTAATATGGTCTAAAACTCTGTTAGTTCTCCATATTTTGCAAGCAAACTAGAAGTGGAGGTCAAATAGCATATAAGATGCAAAGCTGACATTTGAGTTTGGGTCTAACTTTCCCAAGAGGCCACAGGGTGCCTGGGAAGCCAGAAACCTTCCATGAGGTCTCAGCTCCATTTCCAGTTCTTCAGAGACTACTCCCTGATTCCTTTATTATTAGGTGAAGACTCCCTCTCTAGGTTCTTAGACTCCTGTGTCCTGTGTTCATTGCACTTAATGACATCCATTTCCACAACACATTTTCCTCCACTGTATCAGCAGCTGAAGAGGCTACCAAGACCTTATGGCTAGCCATGACAAAAAGTATTACCTGACCCTCTAAAGTTTATAGTCTCTCTACTAGACTGCACTTCCACTTCGGCAGGGTCTATAGCTTTTTAATCACCATTGTAACCCCAACCTAACATGATAGCTTGGCACAACATAGTATTAGTGGAGTACGGTTTGCAGCTAATAGTGAAATGTGGAAGGAACCTCAAACACAGGAGTGATTTCCGGTGTCATAAGGTTCAACAGGCAACCTTGCAATGACTGCAAATAGCACTGGGACTTTTAACTGAAAAACTTCCAACCAATACGCTACTGACTGAAAAATATAATTTCAGTGAGAAAACACTTTAATAAAACCAAGTGCTATCATTTCCCTTTTCATTAACAAAAGAACATTTTTATTTTTCCCACATTGGTCATTGTGTCCAAGTTTGTTCATCATTGTGGGGCCCTGAGCTAGGAATTTACCCCTTGTTCTCTCAATTGTCCCAGCCTGCATGACCACGTGGCTTTGCCACGTTGCCAACAAAGCTCACCCTCGGAGTGAACAGAAGACGAGTATTAATGCTCTAGTCCAGGGGTTGGCAAACTAGTCAATTACTTCAGTAAATAAGAAATAGTACTGAAACCTGTCAGGCTTGGCAGGAACCATCTGTCAGGAGATCCGCCCCTGCAGAACAGCAGCAGCCTTGAGAAGGAATGAGCATGGCTGAGGGTCACTAAAACCTGGTTTGAGATGGGACATGCGATTTTCTGAAGTCAGGAAATAATCCTTTGGGTTTTCCCCCCCAGTGATTTACAAATGATAAAAACTATTCTTAGTTCCAGGCCCTACAATAAAACGGGTGGCTCAGTCCCCAGTCTATAGTTTACCAAACCCTGTTGTAGATAGTAGACTTGCCCAGGGATCACCACAATCTTAACACCTGAGAAAAAAGGCAGCAACAGAGACCAGGGAAAAGAGTTCAAAGGGCTTCATAGTCCTATTTAGGCTGTGACTTGCTGTGGGTCCACAGTTTGGTTACATAAACAAGCTTGAGCAGAAATGGTGACTGAAGGTGGGAGTTCTAGGTAGTCTTCAAGCTCAGAGTTTCACTTACAGCATATGTCCTGATTATAGACATGATGTATGTGCAATATTAAAACCTAGACAACAGGAAATCTTAAAAGCTACTGAGTATAAATAGAACTTCGAAGGTTTGCTTTCTGTGTGTGGACCGATTATCATGCCCAAAGTTGGCTTTAGAATCTAAAACCTGTGATCTAGAGTCTGCATCAGAGCCAAATTGCAACAGACCAACCTTTGATAAGAGAAAGAAGGGGTGGGAGTTCTCCAGTGTGGTCAAGAGATAGCTGTTTTATAGCCACTGAGGGCTTCAGGTCAGCCAACTGACCACAAAGCCTGTCCTGCTTGTTGCCTGCTACCATTAGGGGACCAGTAAGGAGCAAACTCTGAACCTGGTAATGACATCCTGAGTGCACTTTACCCACTGATATTTTTAAGACTCCACCTCCAATTCCACACCAAAGGGAGCCCCCAGACTACAATTCCCAGCATACCACAAACCCGACTTCCTGAATGGAAGGTCACTGGAAACTAAGGGCAGAGTGAGGCAGGTATGCTTGGCTTATAATGTATGCACCCTTGCTTTCCAGATTTTGACTTGTACTCAGCTCCAAAGGCAATAATGGTAGGACATGTCAACCAATTAATTCTCTCTGTCCCCCTGTCCCTGTCTGTTTCCCTCCGTCACCCTCCCTCCACCTCCCCCTCACCCCCATCTGTCTCCACCCCTACCTTCTCCATCACTCTCCCTCTGCATTCACTCCCTGTCTGTGTCTTCTACTCTGTCTCTGTCTGTTTCTCCCTGTCTGTCTGTTGCCTTCTCTCCATCTGGATGTCTGTCTCTCTCCCTGTCCCCATCTCTGTGTGTCTCTCTCAGTCACCCCCACCCTAGACCCCTTGTAAATAAACCGTTAATTTTTTTTCCCCTGTTCCCTGCTTTGTCTAGTCTGGAGTTCTTAAGCATGAGGGTGAGGACTTATACCCAGGTCACCCTGGGTACCCCTGGGACTGCCCTGTAACACCATCAACTGCCCCAAGCCAACAACCTCAAATCAGAACTAACCCTTTCTTATTCTCTCTACCATTGAATTTTTGCCAAGAGCAAATAATGACAATTCTGGCTCCCTTGCTGTGCCAAACTCTATGTCTCTGCTTGTTCTCATGTGGGTGTCTGCCTTCATTTCCACCTGCAATTCTCTACTTTCCATAGATCATCAATGGACAGTCCTTAAAATGAGTGAAAAAGGGAATATATTATTTAGTGGGCTTAACTTTTCAACAGTCTCTCTAAATTTGTCCCACTATAAAGTTCCACTGGTTTTGAGACAAAAACAGATTTACCTCCTGTGACGCTAAGTGCAACTGACATGACTAGAGATGGTGTAGCCTCGCGATCCGCTTCATGGCTGCTGGGGGAGGCAGCAACTGCAAGGCCAGGCCCGGCCACCCACCAGGGGCCCTGGTGGACATACACGTTTTGTATCTCTGGGCTCCAGCAGGACAACTGTGCCAGCTTTTTAGCTGAGGAAGCGGTTTACCCACACAACTCTTCATTGATCAATGAAACATTTCTTCTGTCAAGTAATGCCTTAGGAATATCAGTTTTCCCAAATATCAGAATATTTTTATTCCTACCACTTCTTTCCGTTTTACTTTTATATTATCCTATTTTACTTTCTAAAACCTACCTTTAAAATTGCTTATCTAATGATGGTGTTCTTTAAAATGAAACCTTGATAGCCTTTAATAGATTCATGCGCTTGCCAGGTGGCATTTTGCCCCTATGTGATTTTGCCTCAGATCTCTGAACTGTCCTGGGCAAGGGTCCCTCCGTTTCTCACCATGGCCCAAATTTGGATCGAGTTCTGCATCACTCGTGTCAAACATGACACCACAGTGGCCACTGGTGATGAGAACAGTCCTCCTGCTTGCTCAGGAGGCTAACATGTTACACAGGGTGTGTGAACACCTCAGGAGCACCGGGAGGCATCACCAGATTGCCAGAGAAGACTATAGTTGCTATTTTTAATGTTACACTCAGCTTAGAAAGAAAAAGGTAAAAGGTGTTCAACAGCTTCTGTTTAAGTAGGCAAGAAAGTGTATCAACATTCAAGAGGCTTTTGGGAAAATATTTACATTAAGGATTGAGGAGATTCAATTATTTAGAAAACATGCATAGGTGGGAGACAGGTCCAGACACTACCACACCAGATTCAAGCCCACAAAATGAGAATCTGCGTTAGCTGAATGTTGTGACGTGACTGGGTTGTGTTACTGGGATAGCAAGTTATATTGTTTGCATTTTTTCCCTGCTTTTGAAAAAGTCACTGGCTACCATAAAATACAGGAAGTTCTTAGCCACATAAACCTCTTGAGATGTACTTACTAAGCTTTGTTCGCGATTCCTTGTCCATAAAAGAACACAGCTCGTGAAGATTCCCTTGCAACCAAATCCTGATAGCCTCAACTTTTTCATCTCTTATATGTAGTTTGTCTATTAGAGCTTTTATTTCTTTCGAGATCTCCTCACCATCCTTGACCAAGTCCTTAAAAAAAAAAAAAAAAAACAGCATTTTGCAGTGTGTGAATATAAATTGCCACAAAACAGATCAAAACATTGTTATGGAATCATATACAAGATAGTACTATGCACACAAAATTGGTGTTAGTGCAACACAAGTGTCTGCTCACTGCAAATTCGCAAAGTCTTGTGAGAGATCTCAAAGGAGACAGCTTAGCAAGTGAGAAGGTTTAATAAAATGCTCACTGGACTCAAATTTGTAACCGGTAGGAGGGTGATGGCAGCACAGCCTTCAGAGCGGGGCCTTCAGAGCAGCACAGAACTGCAAAGGAAATAAATGCAGCAGCCTGAAAACTTAGGAGAAAGCGCTCTGGAGTCTGACTGGTCTCACTCTGACTCCCCCATACATCGTTAATTGCTTAGTCTTGGACCAGTTTCTCATACTCTGATTCTCAGTAGCTTCATCTGAAAAAGTCAGTATGAACAATTTCCTTCTCTGGTGTGTTCAAGCTTAAAGAAGAACCATATGGGAACTTGAAGTAGTTAAAAGGGGCAGAGCCAGGATTGAAGTGCCGTGTATTTGCCTCTGTAGGGGGAGAAGGTGCAGATGCCGCTGGGCTGGCAAGAGATGGAGGATAGATGGGATTCAGGACTAACAACTATCTATGTTCAATGTGTGCTAAAAAAATAAAATGCTGTTCCTAATTTAACTGCACTAGAGTGGGAAGAGTTTCCTGAAGGGTTAAGATGTCATAGTGAGATCTGGCACAAAGGACACGTGTTTAGGACGCCATGCATGCAAACACACCTTACTTGAGTGTGCGCACGCATACACACGCATACACACACATACTCGTTACGTAGGTGAGTGTTTTTAGAAAGACACAGGAAAACTTACCTTAACTGTGACATGATATTCAGTCCACAAACTCAAATATTGTGCTAAAATGAAGGGTGACAAAATGTAAAGTTTACTGAAACAATTTGATCACTTAAAGTAGTCGTTAATGTTTTTTTTAATTGTCAGTGTCTCCCAGTTGTTTTAATTTTTAAAATTTAAAAAGACATATCACATAAAAGTCACTGTTATTATTTTTAGTACAGTTCAGCTGCATTAAATACATTCACACTACTTGTGTAGCTATCACTACCTCTGTGTCTTCCATCTTGCAAAAGTCTTTTGCACCTGTATCCACTCACAGTGCAGGGCGGGGCTTGTGGGGCCGGGGGTTCACTATGGATTCAGGCAGATGGATAAGGAAGAATGCAGAGCCCTAGGTGGATATTTCAGGCCTTAATGCTCTCAGAGAACCAGGCACCCAGGCACACCAGGCGGGAGGCTGGCACGCAAGGAGACAGACATGGGCCAGGCAGGGAGCACTGGAGGCAGGCAGGCAACTGAGGCCCCCGCCCCCCAGAGTCTTTACACTCTGGCACCTCGAGGTCTTGACTCTTCTGAGTCACGCTGCTCCTCCTCCTTTCATTGCTGCCGCTGGGATCGTGCCTCCTCTAGGCCAGGTGGACACACTTATGCAGGCATGCACACCTTCACCCAGGTGTCCACAGTCAGGAAAGCATGCCCCGCCCACCACCCACCCAAGCTCCTTCTGCATCAACAAATCAAGGCCTCAGGTGATCGCCACAGGCTAGTGGTTCAAAAGCCTTATTAATTCACTCACCCTACAATCCCCTCCCGCCCCCACCTTGGAATTTTTCACACCATCCACCTGTTATTTTTTGTTTTTATGTAAGTTTTCCTTGGCAAATGTGGAACACCATAGCTATGTCCGACAAAAGCAAACAACAATGCAACTGAATACAACAGAATACAACTAAGCCCAGTCCACTAAGGTGTTAGGGCACCAACCTAGGGTAAAGACAGGTTATTGACACCAGTAGACAATTCATCAAGTCTGCTACTGAAGGCACTGCTCATGTGAAGGAGGTACCCAACACCCCCAAACCTACCTGCTGTAAATAGGTTTGCCATCCACCACGTCAAGAGAAAACATGTAAGTCCTTTAATGGAGAGAAGCCTTAATACAGTAGTGTGTAACAAAGAAAAGGGGGAGAGGGCCCTCCCTTGTGGCGCAGCGGCTTAAAGCACGGCACTAAGAAGCTAAAGCCACTTCTGCAAGAGTTTGACGCCCGCCTGCCTCGGAGGTGACCCCACATGGTGTGGCAGACCTCTCCTGACTTGCCCGCTGCTTCCCTCAGCAGTGTACTTCGTCTATCAGCCTGTTCTGCTCCCCACTCTGACTCTGGTGAATCCTCTCACCGGCCTGCACCTCTGGCTTGTACCCCAGTTCTGTATGCATAAATAAATAATCTTTAAAAAAGAAAGAAAAGGGGGGAGAATGTAGCTTCCAAACCAAGCACCCGAAGTTACCTACCCCTTCACGGGTAAATGTCCAGCTAAACAGGATTGGCTCAAATCAGGGCACTGAGAGCCGAAAAACTACCACAAGCCTAAGCCACCTCCTGATAGGGAACCATAGAAAAGGGCAGTCTGGGAGGAAAAGAGGAAAGTCAAAATGAAGATAATGCTGCCACTGTTAACCTCCCCACGTATCTCACCCGCATCTGTTTGAACAGTCCAGAACCAAAAAGCAAGTGCAGTTTCTTTACGTGTCCCTGTGCTCCACATGTCTCCTCCAGGCCTCCTTCTGGCTCTCCATCCTGCTGCCTCCTTTCTCCAGGCTTCTCACCAGCTTCTCCTCCTCCCTGCTCAGCTCCACCCTCCCTTGGGTGGGGCAGGGAAACTGAAACCTCCCCTTTCCAGTAGGAGCACAGCACCTCTCCTTCACTCACACTGCCGTCACACACCAGGAGCCATCGCGGTTCCTGGCCTTCTCAGTGTGTGCTTATGATACAGGGCAGCAAGAGGCACTAAACTGGCCAAGGACAGTGCCCAAAAAATTTATCTGTCACTAAGTTCTTCACCTGCACACAGAATTGCAAGGCTACTGCAGTTCAGAGAATAATGGGATTTAACATACAAGGAAAAAGAGTCGATGTGACCACACGTAGTTGTTTACCTCACCTGAAGCAGGGGCCAGTGTTTTAAATGTCTAAACAAAGTGGTCCCCAAGATAGCATCTCCCCAGCATTGAGGGCCTGGGGCATGTGGCAGCCAGTTATAGATTGGGATCCAGCTCACGAAGACAGCAGAAGACATCTCCTGGGAGATGCTCAGGATCTGCTGAGATGCCCACAGCACCAGACAATTAACGCTGAAAACAGCAGCCACAGCAGCTCAATGACCTGGCAAGTGGCCACATTCAGGCCAACGCTGGGCCAACACTGGGCCCCTCCCTTCCAGCAGCAAAGCTGGCATGAGTTTCAGTTGCTCTGCTACCTGCAAAGCCTCTGAACCTTCTCTGCTATTGGCTGCTGGAAGCCCCTCCTTTGTCCTTCAGAGGCCCACAACAGCCTTCTGGAAGATCTGCATGATCAGAAATGGGTGAACCACAAGTCAGTAAAGATCTGAAATCGTGAATGCTGAATCTCGGGGGCTGCTTCTTCAAGTCCCTTGCATTTCTTTAAAAAATAAAAAAATAAAAAAAGAGCTGGAGTACAGGCCAGAGGTGCAGGGGCAGTAAAAGTCTTCACCAAAGACAGTGGGGAGCAGAACAGGCAGATCAGGGAAGTACACTGCTGAGGGGAGCAGTGGGTGAGACAGGAGGGATCTGCTGCTCCATGTGGGTCACGCCGGGGTCAGGGATCGAACTCACACTGAGGTGGCTGTGGTCAGCTTGCAGTGCTCTGCGCCCTAACCCATTGCACCACCAGAGAGGGCCCCCTTAATACTTCTTTTAAGAGTCTCCACTCCCACCTGTATTTTGTATTTCACCTGGGCCTATTCATCCTCACCAGCAACCCCCCCTCCAGGGGGCACCACCTGTAACAGTCTTTGACTTCAGGCCCTGGTTACAGTCTCAGCCAAAAGCCATATACTACATCCACCCCCACGATGTACTCTGAGATCGGAGACAAATACACTGTATAGTCGCTGGGGGTAAACAATCCCCAGAGGTACCCTCACTGCTGTCACGCCAACACCTGGCCTTCATAGCCACCAGTGTAACAAGCAGACCCCTGGATACCGCCAACCCTTTGCACATGCACTTGGCTTGGGGATCCGTGGGTAAGTAGCAAGCTCCACCTCTCTGCTCCCTGCTCCGGCTGTGGTCTCCACCACAAACCATGCTCCCCAGCCAGCCTCCATGGACGGGCTCCTTAGCACCTCACCCCTACTAAAAAGTGGACAGGGTGTCACCCACTGGGGACTTTAAGAGGCTTGGTGCTTTTTAGCATCTTTCAGTTGCTTAAAAACCGCTTAGGACATACTGACCACGGCACTAGCTTTTTGAGTAAGTCGTCTGCGTAGAGACTTCTGCGTGCCTGCAGAGTAGCTGGTGAGCCTTCCCCCCTCAGCCAGCCACGGGCTCCCACACCTGCCCCTGCGTCTTCTCTGAGCTGTCTGTCTGCAGGGGCTGGTGCCACTCAGCTGTGCCCTCGGTGGCTCCCTGCTAGGCAAGCACAGCCACCCTCTGTGGCCCTGGGAAAGCTGGTCAGTGCACAGGCTGCTTTAGACCACCGAGGCCAATAGGCCAACCCTTGATTTTCATCTCTCATTTACCCCAGATACCATCGCCATAACAGCCAACTCCCAGAGTTCTCCCGCCTTCTGGTGGAATTGTGTGTCCATCTGTCTTATCCTTGTGTCACCGCTGGACAAGCTCCAAGTGATGAACTGTGGCCCCCTCCCTTCCCCTGGGACTGCTGCCTGAGGGGCAGTGGGCTGTTCCTCGTGGGCCATGTCCTCACGAGCCTTGTAACGCAGCTCCTGGACCTTGGCCGCCTCCTGCATTCTGGCAGCATCTTTGGCTCTTCAACAGCTCCTGGACTTTGCTGCCAGGGCGCCTCCACCAAGCCCGTGACTCCCTCTGCAGAGCTGCTGGCACCCAGCCCTGCCCACTAACACCCAGCATGGTAGGAAGCCTGCAGGCTGGCTAGGAGGTGGCTGGGGCTGGGAAGCTCGAGCAGGGCCGCAGGTGACTGCTACACAGGCTAATGGCATAAAAAGCCTGGTTAACTCACTTACCCTACACGGCACAGAAACGCCTCACTCCCTGCCCCTTCCAGCTCCTGGCAATCACCATTCTACTTTGTCTCTGAACCAAAAAATATTTTGATCTACAATTTTTTACTTTCAAGGTGGCAGAAAAATTGGATCAGATGTGTCCTCCCATTGTAAACAAGCAATAAGTGGGATAAAATATATCAAGTAGATATATTAGTTGTTTTCAGATAATGCGGAATGCACAGGACAGGAATACAATACCTGACAAAAGGAGACAAATGAGGTGTGCCTTGCAATTAGCTTCTGCCGGAAGCACTTTACAGCAGAAAGGCAGTGCAAGTAGGGCAAGGCAACTTGGCACAAAAATTTATGCAAGTCTTAGCAAAATGAATTCAGTAATGTATTGGAACAATAGTAACTTTTGAACCAGTGGGTGTCGGGACCGAGACCAGGACCTTGCCTCCTATGCACAAAACAACGCCTGATCGGAACTTAGGGTAAACATCCCGGTTGAATCCCTTCCCCACTCTCCTTCCCTTCCCGCTCAGCAAGTTTTGGCGCCAAAGAGATGATGATGGATCCCTCCCCTCAAACCCATCGGCCTTTAAGACCATCAGACCACCCCCCGCCCGTACCTTCTGTGCCGCCCTCAAGTATATATATATATATATGACTGTTGTAAGGAAAAACGCTCGCACGTGTCTCCGTCTTGGCCTTCTTCCTTGTGCTGTCCCTGGGGCTCTACCCCCTCGCCTTGCTGGTCAAGGCCCCTCGCAAGTGGGTTTTATCCCAGGAACGGGAGACTGGTTTAATATTCAAAGAGCAATCAGTGCAATGTACCATACAGACTGTGTACAGGAGAAACACCTGAGCTGCTCACAAGCTGCTTAGTTAGTGGAGGTCAGCAGAGGTCAGCCACACAGACACCATGGGCTCTGTGTACAGGAGAAACACCTGAGCTGCTCACAAGCTGCTTAAATAGCGGAGGTCAGCAGAGGTCAGCAGAGGTCAGCCACACAGATACCACGGGCTCAGGACACCCAGGCCCAAGTGAAACCCCTAGCCGGGGAACACTTCACATGTGTTGTTTGATGTCATTGCTGGGCATTTGAGGAGCACGGGCGCTGTCCTGGGTGGTGGCCTCCCGGGAAGACAGATGGCAGTCAGCGTTGGTACCAGACACGGGAAGGAGAGGATCTGCAGATGATTCTGCAAATTCTGAACTACGCCCACCCCTCGCTCCCAGGTGATTGTGGAGCAGACATCTGCTGTTTTTACCATGCTCTGACCACACTGCCAGTTTGTAGGCAAAGTGAATGATGTATATTTGTTTTGCCTCCATAGATATCGGTTGAGTATCAACATTCACAAATGATTTACAAGTGGTCAAAAGACACATGAACGCAACTCAGCGACTTTTGTCATTAGGGAACTACAGTGACATGCCATCACATACCAATTAAAATGTTAACAATTTTAAGTGTTGGTGAGGATGTGGAGTATCCCATAGTGGGTTGATAAATGTGCACAATAATGGACAAATTGACTGCTTCTTATAAAGTTAATCATACACTAACCCTATAACCCTGTAATTCCATTTCTAAGTATTTACCCTAGAGAAATGAAAACAAATATTCATGTAAATGCTTGTAAACACATAGTAACTTGGAGATAATCAGATGGTGAATGGATAAGCAAAACATGGTACATCCTCAGGCTGGAATACTAGACAGCTATAAAAGGGAGCAAGCCAGTGAGACATGAACAACACAGATGGATCCTAGAAACCGGCTTGCTGAGTGAAAGAAGCCAGTGGCTATACAGTGCATACGTGATCATTCTAATTTTAAATATACTCTGAAGTGGATGTGAATACATTCTAGCTATCTAATCTTCAGTTACAGAACAGATCAGTGGTTTCCAGGAATTGGAGGGTGTGAAGTCAACTACATAGGGACACTGGGGGAAATTTGTCAGTCATAAAAATATTCTTTATCGTGTTTCTGGTGGTAGTGGTTAAGGTGGTATGTGCATTTATCAAAACACGTTGATCTTGAAATGTGTGCACTTTAATGTATGCAAATCAGTAAAGTTGGTTTAAACAAAACTAAAACTTTAATTCTCATAGTAAGATCACCCACAACCCATTACTTACTGTGATGAGATATCAGTTGCCAAGACAGGTCACTTGAGTTGTGGAGGAGATCTTCTTTTCCTTCTTTGTATTGCTGTGTAATCTTCTTCATGTATGCTATATACTGGAAAGTAAAGGCATGTGATTGCTTTAAGCCATTTAATTACTTTAGATCATTTATCTGTGGCATCATTCAACAAACACTAGTTTCTCCTCTGTGCTGCCTACCTGTTCTGGGAGCAAAGGTAACCATGGTAAACAGAGACTTTGCCAAGCTTACATTCTGGTGAGGGACATGAAGTTTTCTGCCTCCTAGTAAGCATTTCAGTACCTAAATCAACATGGAATCTGAGTATAATTTGCCACAAAAGAAAATAAAAGGTAATCTGCCTAAAGGCATTGTGTTTGCACTCACACAAAGTGGTCCTTAGACGAAACGAGTGTGCAGTGAGTGTTACAAGTCAGCAATGGGGCTTGATTAGATGGTTCAGGATAACACTGTGAAGGAGGTTTGTCAGGTGAGGAGACTTCCAGGACTGCTTCCTCAGTTCAGCTGTTTTCTCAGAATGACGATGTAGGGTGAGTATTTAAAGTTGTGCCTTCTGTGGTCATCACCCAAAGCCCAGGAACTCTCAACTCCAAACACTAATGCTTCTGGGAACTCAGAGAGGATGGGCTCTGGGATATAAGCATGGCACTGGCCGAGTTTCTGAAGAGAAATAGCCAAATACTGTGAACTCCTGATAGAAGTCTTAAAAATTCCATCCAGAGCTGTAGGAGGGGTAGACGCAGAAGAGTCACGTCGGACTGCTTAGCAGCACACATGGCGCCTACAGTCCTACATGGGCTGCATCGATGTTGGCAGCTTCTGTAGTTAAGCAATGCGAAAGCTGCCTGAAGCAAAGCCCATGTCACTGCGGACTTGCCTGACCCAGCTGTCCTCGTAATTCTCTGACTACCCTCCACTGGTTTCCCTTCTGGTCTCTTCTACAGTTTATACTTTCAAAGTTGTCTTTCTCCAGAGCTCTGCTCACAGCTCACTCTTCTCATTGACCCTGAGGAATCCTACCCATCTGCTACCTTGATGCTAAGACTCGTAACCAGACTTCTCCCTGAGCTCCTGACCTGGTGGGTGGGCAGCTCTTGCAAGGTTTAGCCTCTGTGCCCTTGGGCAGATCGTTGCACTCAACACACTGACTCACAAGTATTTGTTTCTGTGCTCGTCTCAGAGGCAGTTGGCTTCCTCAAGGCATGGGGCAGTGTGTGATTCATCTCTACATTCACTGTACCTCCCCGAGGCTTGGAACTCAGAGGTACTTAAAATGTTTGGGGAGTAAAGGAATGCAATCAGCAAAAGAGAGGGTGGTGAGTGAACACAATAATAGCATGGAGTCACCTAGAGGCTGACAGATGGGTACTGACTTTGAAATCACAACTTTTGGAATCAGTCTTTTCCATGGTCATTCAATTTGCTCACCCATTGCCAAAATCTCAATGGAAGTGCCAACTCTTTTAATAAATAATCTACATCTTGATATGAAGACAGTCTGGTGAGATATTTTTGGAGGGATGAAATTCCTTACAAGTTTGTTAGAAGGCAGGGTGGTGGCACATTTGTAGGGAGGTAGAGACAAAAAGGGACGTAGGCGATTATGTTTTCTTTATCTGGGTGGCTTTGTTTCCTGATCCGGGTTCGGATGACCTAGGTGTATTCATTACACCATGCTCTTGTGATTTGCTAGAATGCATCTACTCTAAGCTCATTGAACAAGTGTTAAGGAAAACTTTCCTTTTTTACTTTTAACTTTTACAGGTCCAGGCAATCTACCAAAACAACTGTGCAAAATGACATGCTCATGAACTTACTTGTTTTAATCTTCTGTTTTCCAGGAGCAGAGCATCTGTTTTTAGGTCATATACATAGATTTCATTTTCTAATTCCTTTAGAATTTCAAAATGATTTTTGATTTTACGGCTTTCTTGCTCCCGTAAATGTTTCAGTTCTTCCTTCAATTTATCCTTCACAAACATAAAAACCCACAATTATCTCATAGTTCAACAAGCATGGAACCTGTGAATTAAATGTCTTAGATCACATTCAGAGAGAGGTTCTAATTCCTGGGCTGTCAGCAGAGTAATAGATACCTTCCCTTAGAAAACTTTATACTGACATCCAAAGCTGATTCATATAAACTTATTCATGGACTCTGGGAAGGCCCAGGAACCCCAAGTGAAATAGTTGATGTATCTTTGCAAAATACCGTATACTGTGATATGTATACTGTGATATATGAATGGTCTGGCAAAAGTGGGAAAGTGTGGGATTTTTCAAGGAGGATTTAGTGCCTCTTAGAAAAAGAATACTACTACTTTATAGAGTTTTCAGAATTCTCTGCTATGTTCTTAACTGAATTCTCTGTTCAGGTTTCAGTTATTATATTGTTATAAAACACATAATCGTCATTCACTATATATCATCACTAGCAGGAGCTTAAGAAAATAGAAAAAATAGAATTGTGTATATCTATCTATCTATCTATATATAGATAGATAGATATATAATAAACTTCCATGTCAGTTTCCCCTTTACATCTCTCTATATCCTTAATATTTGAAAGTCCTTTGGATATGAGTACATCTCAACTAAAAGAATGTTTCCATTTTTAATTAACCAAATCCACACATTTATCAATTAATTGTTAAAGTGAATCAATAATCTCTTTACCTGCTCCCCTTTCATCTGTCCCCCACATCCAACCCCATCTTCTCCCCACCTACCTTTGTCTTCATGGGAAGTTCTCAGGATAACAGCTGAGAGAAAGTCAGGGAGCATAATCCAGATTTTCTCTCACAAATAAGAACGCTCCATGATTTTCCCAACTACATGTGAGTGATCTTTCGAGTTTCTCTCTCCTTTCCCCCTCTCTGCACCCCCCACTCCCTTTCCTTCATTTTCTCTCTAACTCTAGTTTCAAAACACTAGTACTCAAAGGGTCAGTTTAATAAATGTGGATTTCCTGAAAACTCCAACGATGCCAGTTAAGTGTTACTGCCTGTGTATACCAATGTTCTAGTAAGAGAAAGAAGAATGAATATACTGACTCTTTACCATAGTGATCCAGTATCCTGAGAAGTCCCTTGAGTATTGAAAAATGGACGTGTCCAGTAAATCATGCTCCTGCTTGAGTACTATAAAAAAGAGAAAGAACAAAAGAGAGAGAAAAATAAGTACCTGCAAAGTTCTCCAGTTTAAAAACATTAGTCAAAATAAGACACATGCCAGGGTATTTTTAAAATAATAAAGTTTATAACAATAATAAAGTTCACAACAAGTCAGGGGTCCTTCCCCTCGACCCGCCCTCGCCCCATACCCCCCCTTACAGCCCAGTGTTTCACTCCTCAGAATCAGTCATTTTAATAATTTTAAAATGACTTTTCTTCTTTATTTTCTTAGAAAATGCTTATGTGGCTATTTTTTATTTTGTCATTTTAAGGCATTTTCTACTTCCTAATATTATAGAAGAGGATATATTAATAGTAAGTTTACTCTCAACCCCTCATACCTACAACCTCCACATTTCCTCCTGCTAACCTCCCCCCAAAGTTATGGTTTTTGCTGAAGTAAAGGTCCACTACTTAGGCTATGGTAACAACATGACTATTAGTCCCGTGTGAGACAGGTGGTGTAGTATGTTTCCTTTTATATATATATTCTGTTTTTCCCAGCATTAAAAATGCCACCTATATATCATTAATTCATATAAAATTCCCTAGCAGAGCTATAGCAACCTCTGGGTGTTATTTAGCCCCGGGTCAGACACTCAGAGTCCTGGGGCTCCGCTCCCCCCTCCAGGCCTCCTGCCTGTGCCTGCCGCTGGCCAGGACTTGGCATGTCTTTGCTGTTGGGCCTCTGGTTTCCTGACCCTCATATTGTCCTTGACTTATCCCCTCTACTAATGAATTTTGTGAAGCTAGTGACTTCTGTATGCGCTTCCTAAGTGAGAGTAAATAAGGTATTTTGATGTTGTATGTATCTAAAAATGCCTCTATTCTATATTTATAGTTTACTGATAGAGAAATTGCCTAGAATAGCTGCTACTAATTCTTATTTTAAACAGGCTTTAAGAGAGTAAAGGAAGATGGGCCCTCCCTGGTGGCGCAGCTGGTTAAAGCACTGTACTACGAAGCTTAAGCCACTTCCTCATGAGTTCGATTCCCGCCTGCCCCGGAGGAGTCCACATGGCGTGGCAGACCTCTCCTGACCTGCCCGCTGCTCCCCTCAGCAGTGTGCTTCATCGATCTGCCTGTTCTGCTCCCCACTCTGTCTTTGGTGAATCCTCTCACCCTCCGTATCTCTGGCCTATACCCCAGTTCTATATGAATAAATAAATAAATCTTTAAAAAATAAAAAAGAGTAAAGGAAGCATTTGATAACAGCAACAGTGAGACCCTGGTGTGGCTGAGAGAAAGTACTAGACAGGGCAAACGCAAGATAACAGTTAAAGGTAGCAGAGAAAATTGGGGGATTTTCACCACAGGCTGGTGACTGATGCCTTGCCTGGGGTTAGAAGACAACCACGGGATTTTCCCCTGGGCTTCAGGTAATTCAGGTCACTTACTAAATGTTTCATACAGACCTGGGAGAACAGCATGGAGCTCTTCCAGTTCTCTGTTTCTACTTGTAAAATTTTCTTCTGCCACCTGAAGATGTGGAAGACACTCGCCAAGTTCTTCTTCTTTTACTTTTGTACTTTGCTGTTCCTTCTCAACTCTTTGCTTTAGAGAGAATGAAAGCATTTTTAAAAAATGATTAGAAAATGAAAGCATGGTGAGATACAGTTTTCGAGAATTTGTACAAATCTACAGTGAGTTCTGTCTTTGGCCTGTACAAGGGAGAGAGAAATAGGTGTCTCTCCTGCTGTCGAGAGCAATCAGAAGGTTTCTCGGTTAGAACTCACACTCTTCAGAGTGCTGCCCATTTCCTCTTTAAAACGTTTATTTTCAGTTATGTTAGCCAAGTTGTCTACACACATAAGTTGAGAGAAACTCCACACACCAGCAAGGCAATGCCGGGCTTGCTTCCCTGCAGAGGAACCCTCTGAGCGCAGCTGCCCAGGACTGAGTGTCCTCAGCCCCACCAAGGTCATAACTCAGAAGCAAGAGAACGAGACTCGCACAGGGGAGCGAAACAGCCCTCTGGCCAAGCAGCCTCATGTTTAAATAGAAGCCAACACCTGTGGGGCACATCTTTTGGTCCCCACAAGAGGCACCAAATTGCCATTAGAATCCTTATGGATAAATGTAGAAAATGAAATACACAAGAACATCGTAACTTCAGAGTATCAGAGTGCAGAATCAGTAGTAATTTCTCCAGACTGAAGTGTTAAGAAACTCGACTGTGCGTTATCCACACTAAGTTCTCTAAAAGAGGACCAGAGGGTACAAGGAGACACATGAGGCATCCACTCATCCCCTGACAAGAAACCACAATTAGTTTATGCTTTGGAGAGGGCTAGGCACCAGGTGCTGCTGCAGCTCAGGCCAGCTAGAATCTGGGCTCTGCGCTCAGCTTGTGGCCGTGGGGCAGCCAGGCAGGGGCAGGGTCAGCTTCTCCAGCTCCATCAACTCCCCCCTCAGTGTCTCACTCCCCAGCCCTGTGCACACCGAGCACAGTGACAAAGCCTCTGGCTTCTGCTGCAACTCCCGGGAGGTGGGATCTTGGACAGAAGAGACCCAGGCCCATGAATTCCAGCTCATTCTGCAAGTTCCAGTTGCCTGTGCTTTCCTTCACTTCCATTCATCTTTTCTCTCCAACCTTTTCCTGCTGCCTCTGGGCCCAGATCCAGATGCAAAGTTGAGAGCCCCACAAGGCTGCATAACCAGTTCCCACAAGAGAAGGTTCCAGCCTCTGCCCACCCTGCTTCCTGGAGGCACTGCTTGGCAGTCTGCCTGCAACAGGGCTGTGGACAGCAGCCGTGCAGAGCTCTGTGCCGGAGCTAGGTGGAATGCTGTGGAAGCCTGTCTGAGCCAGGTCAACAGCACAAAGCTGATTAAAGATAACGCCTCTTAAACTGGGGACACAGGGCTGTTTTCCATGGAGGGAACAGATGAATCAGGTACCCAGTGGCAGTGAGCTGCCTGTTAAACATAATGGTTTTGCTTTCCTCCCCTGTGATGTTGGGCTCTGTTGGTCTGGAGATCCTACTACTGACTGCAAGAAGGTGTCCATCAAGGATGCAGCAATGAATGATCCCATGGACCAAAATCTGCACCTGTGTCCTCTTCATTTGGGATTCCTCATGTCACTGACCAAAGCAGAAATAGAATTCAATATGCCGGGGGGATGACAGGCAGGGCGAGAGTACTGCGGTGCTTATAGGAATGGCATTGTTGCTTAGTAACAACGGGCCACAGGCTGCCCTCGGCCATGTCTTTCTGCAAATAAGACACAGGGCCACACAGGTACCCTGCGGGGCATGCCGCCTGGCAGGGTGTCCACAATAATCTCTCATCTGCCATCTTGTGCCTCTAATTATCTCAGCTAACTGCACTGTCTAATCTTGAAGACTATGTTAAGTAGCACCCTTATCTTCTTCTTGCCTCTAAGCAAACTGCCCTTGTTGTTTTATCACTGGGTCTGAGGGTGAACTCTGATAGCTCTACCTCAAAACATATCTGCAGTGGGATCACTTCTTGCCACCTCCTCAGTTACCGTTTTGGCTCAAACTACTCAAATTATTTGATACATGGCTTTTGCTTGACTCATTTGCTATAACTGGTCTTGTGTCCACTGCTAATTCCCTAAATGCTACTTAAAGCAGCTTGACAGATCTTATTGAAATGAAACTCAAGTTATTTCAGCCCTCTGCTTAGGCTCTGGGAAGGCATCCCAGCCAAGGGAGAGCAGAGGAAAAGCACTCACGGTGGCCCACAAGTGTGGCAGACCTAGGGATGCCCGTGGGGTCCCCTCCAGGAAGCATGTGCTACCTGGGGGAAGGGTTGCAGCTAGGGGCCAGCCTCCAGTGTCGGCTCCCTCAGAGGCCTCTCACTGTGTTGGGTTCTTCAAGGGGCCGCCCTCTGCCCACAGATGCACAAAGAGGTCATGCAAGTGCACTGCCATTTCTGCCCAAAGTGTGACTCTTCTAATGGACAATTCTTACTCCAAGTTCCAGAGAATGTTTCAGGTTATATAATGGTCTGGGGCTTCCTCTGGCCTCCTTCCACAGGAAACCCTTCCTCAGAAATCTCTGCACACCAAATTCCAGCTCAGCACCTATTTCTGAAAGATGAAACCCAAGCATCCCCCGACCTCTCCCCCATGTCTGCCCCAGCCACTGCTCCTGTCGTGGCTGCATTTCTGGAAAGGGGGAGGAACACCGAACAGGTGCTATGTTTTTTTTTTTTTTTAAATAATATACTAGTTTATTTTTACATATTTTTGTACACTTTTCCATCTCAGTTGCAATCCCATTGGGTTTCCCATCACCAAATCACCCATGTGCCATCACCATAGTCCAGTGCATTTCCCTCCCCCGACTATTTTTGATCCCATTCCCCATTCCACCCCAGCAAAATGTCTCTGGTATATAGCTGTTCGTCATTATCATTATTTTCTCACCTTGAACAGGTGTGATTTTTCTGACCCCACTTACACCCAGCAGATTATGAGACAGATTTCCTGAGTGGCAGTAGGAAGGAGTGAGTGAATGTGTAAATGGAAATGGAATGAAGCAGAAGGAGCAGCCATGTGACCATGGAGAAACATGTAGAGACAATTGAGAGAGGTACTTGTTCATCTTTTGACTTGATATTATAGCCACAGATAGCAAGTTATCTGCAGAGGATTTCTGGCAGGCTGTTTCAAGTCAGTAATGCTCTCCTCTTAAGGGGGTTCTGGGGCTGGTCTCACTGGTTCTCAGCCCTGGGTTACCCTCTCTACTCCCGTAATAACTTTGACAGCTTCCCACACCCACTCACCCATCTCCATGGTATTTCATAAGCATTTACACGTAACTTGGACTGTGTGACTTTTTTTTTTTAACTGAAAAAAAAATCTTATCGTTCTATGTTTTTCAGAAGAGAAAAAAATTCATAATTAAATTCTGGCCTTGTTATCTTGCATTCAATTGATTAGAACAGCATGAACTATGTCCCCTCCCATCTACAGCCACCTGAAAGTTATTCTTAGATGTAAAATAGATGTTACCTGATACTTGCTCAACTTATGCATTAACTTTTTTTCTTTGATAACAGATAGCTCCTCCTCTTGTTTTAACTTTACAGTAAGGCCTTCAATCTCTGACAAAAATTCATTGATATGTCTTTCTCTGAAACTGACCTAATTAGAGAAAAATGAGGGTTGGTGATTTCTCTTACAGCAGTTTGTCTTATATATATTTTCAAATACCCAGCTAAATTAATTCCTATTTGCATAAAACTTAGCTCTGACTTCAGGTTGTATTACTTCTAAATAACCCATGAGATAGACTTTTTCAAATTTCAGAGGTTAATTTCTTCACCTAGCAATATCTACAAATGACATGAAGAATGGGAACAGTGGCGGGTAGAGGGCAGACAGAGATACATAATGAAGCCAAATAAATAATATTTGGCCTCTCCATGTAGTTATAGAAATAGTCTGTAGTTTCTTTAAAAACTGACCTCAAGCAAGATTCTGGTTACATTCTTCAAAAGCATATTCTGATGAGCATAGTAATGTCTTTAATACACATCATATGTATATGTTTCTTAAGAAAATTAAATTGGGCTTCCTTGGTGGCAAAGGAGTTAAAGTCTTAGCACTATCATGCTATAGACAGCCACTTGTCATGAGTTATCTCCAGCCAGGGAGGTGACCCACATGGTGCAGCAGACCTCTTCTGTCTCGCTGCTTCTCTCCTCAGAGTGTATTTCAGTCAGTCCATCTGTTCTCCCCACTCTGTCTCTGGTGAATCATCTCATCCACCCACACCTCTGGCCTAAACCCCAGCAATTTATGCATAAATAAATAAATATAAAAAAGAAAATTAAATAGCTTACTCTAAGTCCTTTGCCAACATGAGGTAGGTAGGGAAAAAATGCCATTTAACAAAATAAGCTTTAATTAAATGTTAATTTTATTTATTTTATTGCAGAAGTACTCATCTGCAATCTAAGGAAGCAATACTAAATCCCTTGAGTTCTCTTACCTGTTTTATTAAATCAAATTTTCTTTGTTCTGCAAACTGAATTTTTTCTGTAACTTCTTGTAATGCATTCTTTTGGGCTATTAGCCAACGTGCATGTTGTTTTTGGAGACAAGATATTTTCCACTGAGTGAAAATACTAGCAATTAAAAATCAAAAGTTTACTATTAAATGGACATAATAGCATACTGGAAATATAAGAGAATTCTAAAGAAAACGTGTCCCACTATGACTATACAGAACTGTTTGTGCTATTAGCGGTGCTGACTATGCATATTAACAGAAAACACCTGAATAAAAACAAACATTTATTGCTTCAATATGCTGTCTGCAAGTGGCTTCAGAGTAAGACATATGCCTGCACTCTCAGGGACAAGCAGGTCAGCCACACTTGCAGCTGGCCTCCTGCAGGTTAAGGGGAGAAGTGGGGAAGGCTCAGGGGCAGGAAAGAGAAGACACAGGCAGAAACAGTAATGGAATTCTCTAAATTACCCAAAGTGCTAATAGGAGATTGCAAGCTTCCGTGTTGTCAAACTTTTCTGTCCACTATAACATTCAAAAGACTACATAACTGGAAAAGGGTAAATAGTACAAATGGAGTCTATTGATAGAAATGACATCAACAACAATGCCAAAAGCCCAAACAATAAAATACAACTTTGTTTCCACAAGTGCTGGGCACTAATCTAAATACATTTCACATTTCTGTTTCACATTGAAAGTAGTGGATGCGGCCCTCCCTGGTGGTGCAGTACAGCCCCTGCATCATATGAGTTATCTCCAGCCAGGGAGGTGACCCACAT
>NW_004567114.1:31766238-31771142 GCF_000260355.1 Condylura cristata | reverse complement strand
ATTTCTCACTTTATAGAGAGGTGAGGTAAGCAAAAACAAGCACCAAACTGAATCTTGGTTGCAGAATTAGTAAAAGGGAGCATGGCTACGCTACTCCACCTGCAGCTCCGATTGGCTTAACACTCTCCTTTGCCACCACGCGTCACCTTCCTGGAGCCCACACGGAAGCCTGTCAGCAAGAGTCACCACACAGACCTCAGCAATGTTACTCTTGGTGATTTCACTTGATTTGAAATGGGCAACTCTGGTTCTGTTCAATGCCAAAGAAACCAGACTAACAAACACAATTCGAGGCAAAAGATCTCACATAATTTGATTTAGGTAAACTGATTCCTTGCACTCCAGGAACAAAGAACCACTGGGGTTTCTTCCACCTTAGGGTCACTGTTCAATAAGATGACACGTACTACTAAAAAAAAAAATGAAATTTTTCTTTACCATCTCTGATATTCCCTTTGCATGTTATCATTCAGGATTCTTATTTGCTTTCGGTATATTTCCTGTGTCGCTCTAAAAGCAAAAAAAATATATTGGATTTTGCCTTTGCGGGTGCTGTTAGGATACATAAAATTCTACCATCTAATTGGAAGACAAAATAAACCTTGTCACATAACTAAAAACATTAGTTACAGCCAAAAAGATAAACAACTACAATTTTGTGCAACTGAAAATAGCTTTTTAAGTATTGAGATGAATACCTAAGGAAGGTAGCAAAGAACAGATTCAGGGAAGGTACATGAAGAAGGTTAATTTGTTAAAGAGGGAAGATGGATGGCCAGACTGGAGGTGCAAAGGGTGTCATCACTGGAAAAGGGGGAGCTAGTCGGGAGTGGGGTGACTTTGGCAGGCTTGCTGTATACAGGCTTGCTGTATACATGAGCAGGAACACCACAGCAATGATGAGTGAAAGTCAACAAAAGTGTGAGCGTCTCTGCACTCTGGATTAAGGTCTTATTTGCTATGGGGTATATTCAGAAAGTCATAGAGATTCTTAGACTGAGGGGAAGTATTAAGAATGGAAGACTTTCTTGTGGTAGGCTGGATAGAAATATGAAGACTAACAGAGGTTTTAGAAGTCTTTATCAGTTTTACTCCATTTTTTTTTTCCTATTAAGGGCTTTGTGGACAAAAATAAGTTGAAGCTCACATATATCTTTTGAAAGATAGAACTATTCATAAATAAGACCAAATATGAAAAGACCGTTAAATAAACCAGAAGCACAACTGTGCTCACACGCCTTCCTTTATTTGAAAGCAAAGTGTAAACTATCCACTTCCTATCTAAATAGATCCAATATCACCCTTGGAATTATATGGTTCTTCAAAGTTAGCCCCAGATTAACTATTTACATATTGAATTTATCCATAGAGGGGTTGAACTAATTTAACAATAAAATACTATAATAATAGGAAAACTCCCAAATGAATAGCAATACTGAGCCAAAATTTGGCCCTGAATTTCCTGGTGACCAGAGTAATGATGATACAGTTGGTTATAAATTTACTTTCTTCATGGGGAAAATGTAAAACTATTAATCCCAAATCCATTTTCCTGCTTATTCATACAGAATGAGAGATTAGACACTTATAGTATAGTATTCTATGGTATAGAATACAGTATGGTATATGGAATATAGTATAGTATTCTTACAGTATAGTATAGTATTCTTACAGTATTCTAGATTTCTGGCAGTTTGTACCAAATTTTATCGCTACCTATTTGAGTTCTATAATCCAGTCTCTTTGTTGTCCTATACTTAGGTCATGGAAAAAATCACATCTGGAAGAATGACAAAGACAAATATGGTAAACTAGAAAAATTTGGAGAAGTTGGTAAGAATATATGGGAATTCTTTATACTGATTTTTACATTTCATTGTTGAGTCTAAAACTGATTTTTCCCAGCTTTATTGCAATATAATTGACATATAACATTGTATAAATTAGTCAGATATTTTAAGTGGAAAAATCCAATTCTAGAATAGTACAATATAACTTTTAGTTATAGTACAATATAACTCATACACATATGCAAATATATCTATTTGAAGGCAGAAAGAGCAAACTGTGAACAGCAATATCTTTGTGGAGAGATAGATTAGCATCAGTTTTATTCTATAAGTTACACATTTCTATACTGGAAATTAAAAGTCAGGTACAACCTTTACATACTTCTTTAATTAGAAAAATGACAATGATTTAGAATGGCGAAATGAACCTCATAAGGGGTTGGTATTGTAATGACATCCAGGAACAATCCACTTTTGTGTCCAGTGTTTTGATAGAACTTAACACTGGCCTTTCATTTCAATGAAAGGTTCAATGAGAGTGAATTTTCCAGACTGCAAAACAGAATTCATAATAAAACTGACTTCTAGAATACATTAGAAATTAACTTAGATTTATTTTATCATTTATCAGTGAATGCAGAGACAAATGAAAATTCAAAATTCTGAAGATAACAAACATACCTCAGAAGGTCTTTCAATGTGACAAGTCCTTCTTCCATATTTTTGATGTCTACTTTTCTTTTTAATAGAAATTGCTCTTTCTTAGTCATGAACTCCAGTTGCTTTTTATTTCTATCATGAAGAGACAGAGCTATCATATGTTGAGATTCAAATAATTGCTTTTCATGCTTTAGCGTGAGAAAATACGTAATCACAAATAAGAACTTAAAAAGCAGTTTGGAAAGTTCAGTTCATAAATGATTCACCAAATAAAGTAGCAAAAATTAAAAACAAAGTCTTTTTGCCAGTAGTGACTAAATCTAAACTTAGGAAAATTTCCAAGCTATGGGAAGAACCTAACTGTAAAAGTAACCATGAGACAAGAACAATTCTCTAGTACTGCAGCCCTCTGTGTGCCAAGTCTCTCATGCATTGGTCAAGTCTGTCGAGTTCTTGTGAGGTAATGGAGTCACATGAAGTTTGATTACTGTACCCTGCAGCATGACCTTGAAAAGAAACATCACTGGTGGAGGTGGCTTTGTTTCACCACCCATAACATGGGCATCACAATGCCTCTCTCCCAGACAAGGATTAAATAAGAAGTGATCAAGACAGGGTCAGGCACCCATGAGGTATTTTATAAAAAGTGGTTATTTTTCTCTCCAGCTTGCATAGAGAAAACTAGGAGTGCAAGGTTTTGTTTGTTTCCCAAATTGATAGGAATATGACTATAAAAGAAAAGTACTTTATCTGAGTAGCTTGTCTTCTTCAAGACTGCTGTGAACTGAATTGTGTCCTTCTTATACACTGAAATCTTAACTCCCAATGATATGCCTTTGGGGATGGGGATCTTTGGAAGAGAATTAAGTTCAGATATGGTCCCACCTTCATCATGGGATTTTAAGAAAGGTTTCAGAAGCATTCCTCCTTCCTTACCCCCATGCCCACTGGAGGTCACAGTGAGAAGGCAGCCTCGACAAAGTGAGAAATTAACTTAGTCAGACCACCTAGTCAACGGTGTTTTGCTGGTGACTCAAGCTGAAAATAAAAACCAGTTAAAGGTAGTAAATGTTTTAGTGATATAATTATTTGTCATTGGCATACTTTATGATTCAAATGATAACAGCTTTGATCCAAGTAAAGTTATTGTGTGAAACCTACTGTAATTCTCAGTAAGCTGCTCAGTTGAATGAGATGAAATAATTGCAACAATTCTCTGCAGCCTAACTGCTTCAACCATGAACAAACTCAGCTTCACCTAAGAGGGCTGAACACTAATTGCACTTGCATGTGATTTAATGACAAAGCTTCAGAGAGGTGGAAGAGAGGTGAGTTAGGTGCGATAAAAGCAGAAGGTGGGAAGGGCTTCTGAGAGACTAGCCAAGCGGAGACTGGGAAGGTTGAAAAGCACAGAATTGGAGAGGAAGATATGATACAGTGGGGAATGTCTGAGAGGCCGGATGACAAGGGGTGGTGATCAAATAGAGTCTCATGGGTAGTGAAGATAAGCATTTCTTTGGATACTCCCCCAGTCTCTGAGCCAGTTCTTGACAAATGCAGATCTCATAATTCTCAACATAGTCTCAATGGTAAAATTGTCTTTTTTTTCTTTCAAGAATCTAACTTAAAAGAAAAAAACATACATTTGATGCTTATGGGTTTGGTCTTGCCCAGATGAAGAAACCATTACCCACTATTATAGAGGCAAACTAGAAGTGTATTTACTTATAATCAGATAAAGATTACTTAGTTCTTGTCAATATATAATAAAACAAGGATAAGCCTAAGTGGAAAGTCACCATTTTGAGAGCAATGGCATCACCCCAAAACTATAGCATGCTGCTTCATAGACAGAAACATACTCTTCAGCTAATTTCTGTTTCCGCACAAAATCATTTTCTTCTTCCTTTAAGACAATCTTATATTGTCTGGTTACAGTATTTAATTTCTCCTGTAGTTCTTTGTTATCAGAACGAGCTTGTACCAGTTTTTCTGTTATCTAGAAAAAAAGATCAACAAATATTCTTACTCAAAACCTCTGACTCAGTCTTATGCTTGCTTCTGGTAAAATATTTCTATTTTAGGACAAAAATAGCATACCCATCAATGTTCTGAGTGAGTTAAGAGTTTTGGGCTTGCATGTCTCTACTGAATTATTTCAAAAAGGCAAAGAAATTAAGTTTATTATGAATGGTGGGTTAAGTTCAACTAAGCCAGCTGACACTCACGAAAATAGCTGAATACAAAGAATATATACATAGAAATAGCAAGATAATGGGGAAATATATGGCTTAATTTGAAAGTAAGAATCTAGAGTGGTAATTCTAGCAAACAAAACTCCTTTTGCCTAGAGAACTTAAAATGATAAGGAGTGAACCACTTGGAAAATGAGTTTTGTTTCCTTTACTTGACAAAGGGGTCAAAAGTCAACAACTCAGAATTCATCCAGGTACT
>NW_004567114.1:31754655-31763886 GCF_000260355.1 Condylura cristata | reverse complement strand
ATTTTTAAGCACAATGTCCAGTTGTTACTTTGCTATCAGGAAAGATGTTAATAAGAGCACATGAACAAAAATAAGCAGAAACAGAAGATTACACAAATAGAACTACAAAAACAACAGATATTAGAATTAGACACTGAAGTATAGAAAAACTATGCTTACTATAATCAAAGAAATAATAGACATGCTGGAAAATTATGGCCAGGAATTAAAAACAGCAAAGGGTGATTAACACAGATTTGAAAATTACCACTTGAAAAGTGTAAGACTCAAATAAAGCCATTCTGCTCAGAATGAAACAGGATAGAAAACACAGAACAGAGGATAAGTGACAGAGAACATACCTACCTATATCAGTACAACTAGTTATAAAATATAGTTATGTATACACACATACATAACTGGAGCTGCAGAGAGAGAGGAAAGAGAGTTGAATGAAATGAAATGTAGCAAGGAATCACCATAAAAAAGGGTTCCCTGCACTACTTAATGAGGAGCAGAGCTAGTGGGCATATGGCAGAAGCCATTTGGAGCACGCAAGTTTGGGTTCCTGGGCTATCCTCAGTCTGTCCACTAACATAAGGACTTATTTTAAAGCTACTAATTAAGACAGTCTGTTTTTAATATGAGGAAAGACAGTCAAAATGAACACAGTAGAGTCGACAGATAAACACACATATTTAGGATGTATTTATAATCTACACATGACATAACAAAAGCGTTCCTGCATTATGGAGGAAAGGACTGTATTTTCATTAAAGTAATGTTATTTGATTGGACAATCTTATAGAAAAATACACACACACACAGATTCCAAATGGCTTGCAATCCTGTATGTGAAAGTAAAACAATAAAGCTTCTAGAAGATCATATAGGAGACAATCCTATGACATAAGACACAAAAAAGCATTGGCCAGAAGGAAAAGCCTGATATACTGGACTTTATTCAGTAACAAATTATATTAATGAAAATATAGGTAAGTATATGAAGACTATACATTTACAGCACACCACTATCCCACATCTGTATAATGCTCCGTAATAAAAAATAGTTAAAGTACAAGATAATGTTGTGTATCACTCAACTTGCCTCCTACTACTCATGAACGTAAGAATGACTTCCAGCAAGAAGTTAATTTCTAGTCCAATGGAAATAACAGACGGGTCAGAACCCTGTTCCCTTTGAAGTAGTCACCTGTGCTTGTGGAAGCTGACCGAGGGCCCTGGATGAAAGGGAAACTGAGTCCATTAGTCTGGAGCTCTGGGCTGTTCAGACAGTCTGAGGACTAGAAACCTCGAGCTCCCATCTGAAGATGCCCAGCAGCTCCTACAAAAGGCAATAAATAAAGGAAAGGCAGGAAGTCATTGGTCCCAATAACAAAAGGCAACTTCAAAACCAACTGACACACCTTCTTTCGTTTCTGTCCCTCAGTATCCTTGCAACCAAAAGCAGCAGCTAGGCCCAGCCCAGAGGCAAGCCATCTTGGTGCTGATTGCTCACTCCCAACTGGAAAGAATTAAGTTGGTATAACTCTTTCCTCTGAGAGAACTGCTGAGATGCGATGTTCCTTCCTGAGGCATGGTGACAGGCTTTTGAAGAAGGATGGTGAAGCCATGATTTGTTACAGAGGGACAAAAATTTGGACATGGGTGATACAACTTAGGTGAAAGAAATTGTGAGCCAGTAGGATGAGTTACTGTTTGAGCAGGTGGCTGAAATCTTGGTCTGGGGAGTGCTGTAGAAATAATTCGGCTCACCACACTGACAAGTGGGCACTGTGCTAGACAAAAAGTGTCAAATCCTGAATAAAGATGGTCTCACATTTCCCAGAGGGAGAAGGTTAAGCGCCCACAGGCTCAGTTGGAATTTAACCTGTCTCTGCATGCCAGGGCAGAGCCCAACCCAGAATAAACTATGACTCTGTCCTCTTCCTCCTCCCCACCATCTGGACCTATCTTTAAATATCTCCTCCCAACTTCCTTCAAGAAGCCAGGCTAGTTCTCCTTTCCTACACTGGTTCCCTCTAATAAAGCCTCTCCTGGCGCCACGACACTAGCACCTTCTAGGGAATTCTTTCCCTAGAGGGCAACAGACCCACTCTTTTTGGGTCAGCTGTAACGTGGATGGTAGTGTATCCTACAGTAAGAGGCTGGATGAGGAACTTTAAGAGAAAGAAGGAGGAGAACAAGATGGCTTTGTGCTTTGTGGTGGGATTCCTTCCCACGACCACTCAAACTTTGCAAGAGATTAGGCAATGATGTGGTCACTAAATTTCTACTAGCAAATATTGAAAGGGATGAATTTTATAGCCTGGTTCACTTGGGGACAAACCAGAGATAGAGAAGGTAGGCATAATACACCTGACACTGTAAACCCTAGTATATGTATGGGAAAGGGTTGGAGGTGGGGGGTGGAGGGGAGAGTTGCAGAGAGGGGGTCCCCAAGAACATTTCAACTTCAATGCAAGGGATAATGAGAATTTCAGTTATGTCTGGAAATATATATATATATATGTTATACATGATATATATAATATACAATATACATTAGATATAAATTGTATATATAAACAAGGTCATGGTATATGTCTATTTTATATTTGTTACTCAATAATATGAACAATATTGTTATTTTTCAATCATGGCTCTTTTGTTGGGCTTTCACTGCATTTCCCCCCAATTGCTCAACTATTACAATGAAACTGCACTAAATGTCTTGTAGATGAATCTTAGTTTAGACCCATGAGCATTAACTTGTGCTAGGATACTTTGATCTAAGTTTTTTAGTGACTTCTTCTGGCAGTTAAATCAAACTCAAATATGTCACTAGCAACATCACATGCAATGTAGGTTGCTCTACTTGACAGGCACTGCATACACAGGAGGTGAAAGTCCTACTTTTTAAAAGTAATTAAAATGATAAAAAGAATTAGTGGCTCTCACTGGTGGCACAATGGTTAAAGCACCGCACTATGAAGCTCTCCAAAGCCACTGCAGCATGAGTTCAATTCCCAGCCAGGGACCTGACCCACATGGTGTGGCAGACCTCTCCTGACCTGCTGCTCCCCTCAGCAGTGTACTTTGTCAATCTGCCTGTTCTGTTCCCCACTGTCTCTGGTGAATCCTCTCACCCACCACACATCTGGACTGTATTTCAGTTCTGTAAGCATAAATAAATAAATCTTAAAAAAAAATTAGTGCTGGATATCCCTAAAACAACCATATCGAAATGAAAAGTTAAAAGCATGGTTCACCTTCTCATTCACAACTTTTGTTCTTTCACATTTTTAAAGTACTTTAGGAAAGAATAAAATCTTTAAATCAATTACTGTGAATGGCCTTATTATCAGTTAAAAATATATGTATATATAATATAGATACTATCAAAAAATTTCACACTTCTTACATATATTTAGAATGTTAACTTAAAATAAAATAATTATAATGTAAAAATCATCACTCCTATTTTTCTACCTCTTTTATCTTCAGTAAATATTCCTCTTTTTCAGTACTCGATGCAGCATCCAATTTTTCCTTGCTAGTCACAAAAAAATTACTATGAAAAAAGGAAGCCAGACAGACTTAAGTTAGGACATGCTTTTTGGTAAATCTACATTTATTTATGACATCAGAAACTCCTAGTCTCCATCAACCTCTGTAACATACTTATTTATACAGTCACTAGAATGAACAAAATGTTACTCTTTTCAGTCATTCACATTCATTCATTCATTCATTTAAGAAGCAATCATTAAACACCCACCTTCTGCAGGTGTTCTAGGCACTAGAGACAGGTCAGAGATTACACTCTACTGGTACAATCAGAATATAAGAAATGTTTCAGGAAAGATAAAGTATGATATTTACATCTTATTCTCCAGGATCTTAAAGGAATTCTTCATATCCTCCACCTGTTGTTCCCAATGTTTTATTGATTCTTGGATTTGTCTTATTTCTAAATTGTGATCGCTAATAACCTAATGAAAATCCAATAAAAGTATGGAATTCAGTTATCACCAGATAACTCATGACAGTAGTTCAATTTGCTAAATACTCATGCATTATCCATTCAGCTTTTATATTGGGGATGGCTTTAGTCTAAAAAAGAAATCTATACTCTTTCTTCATAAAATGAAATTTGACAGAAATATCCTGAAATTATCAAATAAAAAAATATGGAGGAGAAGCAACCAAAACTGGCTTGAGAATGTGAAAAGTATAAATCAACATTTAAGAATTCATCTTGTCAACCATTTAACAAGCATGAAAGAAATCTAGCATTTTCATAATCAACATTAGAATACTATCCCAGGGTCCTAGGATAAGCATTATATTTAAAAAAGTAAAAAGAAAAATGTCTTTGCTTCAGTTGAAAAGATTTCATTCTCAATATTTAATTGAGCTTTTTGGAAACAGAAAAAAAATTGGTGCTGTGAAGAAATGTTAGCATGATTTAAAAGAAGACAAATACTGATGCAGAAGATTAATAGTGAAACATACTTTCATAGCACAGTTTTGGAATAAAGGGAAGCCAGACTTATTAAAATTTTGGGTCTACATTTCACCTTGTAAGGGGATAGGAAGCTAAAAGAAAGGCTGATAAAAATATTTCCTCTTCTCTCGGGCAGAGCCACCATGCAGATTATTTACCATTATCCACTGTCCCAACACAACAGGATCAAAGAAACACCTTGGAGAGTGAGAGGCTCTCATTCATGCCAGATGAGATGTGGGGGTGGGTGGAGTGCTGAGCCCCCCCCCCCCCCCCCCGCAAACTATATCTTCCTTTAAAGCACCCATACGACAAAGCTTCTGATTCACAATTGGCTCCAAAGATAATGAGGTCTGAAATCCTAAAACTGCCATCAGAATTAGCAGAACGTCTAGAGGACTATAATTGCCATGAAGTCTGACATTGGTTACCTCCACTCTTCTCCCTGCTCTGGGCATGGAGGTCACCTGAGAGTCAAACACCATTATTCTTTTCTGCCAACATCACATCAGCTTCACCTGGCTGCTGAGTTTTTCCCAAGTCTCTCTTGTACCTCAGTCCAAGCCCAAATGCTGTTTTCTAATTTCAAGCAATGATAACAATGACAAACTTTACCAATTACAACGTATTCGTTCAGAAGCCTCACATGGCCTCTACAAACTCAAGTCTCTGTGACACTCAAGTCTGTGCTTTAAACATTATTCTCCACTAGTGAGGTGGGAAGAGGAGGGGCAGGCTGGATTGTGGGTGGTGGTGAATGACCCTGGAGGTGAGTTTATACCTGCCACCTCCAAGCATGATCTGATTTGGCCTTCAAGGTTTTTGTGGTTCAGGTTAAGGAACATACACTTCATTTTCCTAAATTAGGTTGGTGGAGTGTTTGACGTAGCAACTTATGAGGTCAAAATTGGAGATATGAGCTTGGATATCTGCTAAAATCTGTTTTGTATCAATGCAATCTGTATGTTCTGCTTTGGGTCTAGCCCAACTCATGCTCCCTTAAAATTATGACATTTTAAAAACAGACAATGAATTTTTTAAATGCACAGATTTGGGATTTTTTTTATTTTACTAATGTTTTGTAATCGAATATCATAATATGTATATGGTAATTAAAATGAACAGAACTTTTTTGATCAAAATCAAAAAACATAATGAAATTAATGAAGCATCAGTAAGTAATATGATATTTCATATTATTGTAGCACATTATATGCTTTTCCAGGTAATTTTCAACACAGATAGGAGTAAATGCACTAAAGATTCGTTTTTTTCAATGAATGTGATAGGCATTTCACAGATATTCCCATCTTAATTTTCATGGAAGTGATATCAGCATTAACTTCTTCAGTTATAGTCACCTTCACAAGCTTCATTTTTCTTATTTTTAACAAAATAATTATTACAGTGCTGATTTTTAATTGACATCACATTTTTAAATAGAATGCAGAGCTCCAAATATTTTCTAATTCAAACAGACAAATTCTGTTAAAGCTTCTGTACCCAATATAATCTTCAGTTATTTTCACTTATTTGGGGTTAAGGAATCAGCCAATGGTTATTCATTTTGTGACATTCAGTTTTGTATGCATTTGATCAGTGCCATGTGCACTTTTAAAATCATTTTTACAGTACTTGGCTTATTAAATACAATTTATCCCTAAGACATTTTAAATTTCCTTCTTTCTACTGTATTCTTGAAGAAGAAAGCTCAATTGTCAGAAAAATCTTGAAAAACATAGTTCAGTCTTTCTTACCATTGACTTGGCGGTAACTGTTTCTTTCATACTTGTCATTCTGCTCCTCAACTTTTCCAATTCTTTCTTTATTTTATAAGTCTCCGCTTTCTTAAGGTCACAAAGGTTTTTTTCCTCCTGAATCTGAGGTGACAAAAATAATAAAACAATCAGAAACTTCTTGGGAACAGCAAAATTTAGGAAATCATTTTTTTTATTCTGTCAATCTAATTTCTCTTCACTCTAAGGCCATATGCTATATTCAATTGAAGTATATTGACCAATTTTTAAAAAAAAGCTGGGTTTGCTTGTTTTGTAATATCATAGGGTTTGAACATGCTATATCTGTAATAGTTTTCCCTTTCTCATGAGAAGTACAAGGAATTAATAGGCTGTTACGAAGCACAGCTTTCCTGTACCTTTAGCAACCAACTCCTTATCATCCACCCATTTAGCCTAGCCTACATGTGATATTCTTGTTGGATCCATGGTTGTTCCAGTAGTGGGCGCTGTCTTAAACTGGCCAGATCAGGCACAGCAAGATTATATTTCCCAGATAATGAAAAGCTTTTCTCTTTCTACTTCATTAAGGAAGCATTTAGTCCAGTGGTTGCTGGTAACCAACTTGCAACCACAAGGGAAACATGCCCTAAGATAAAGCATGAGGACTACTGATGGAAACTGGGCAGCAGCAGGACTGCCACTGCCACTCCAGAGCATGCAATCCCCAGCCACAACTGGAAACTAGGAATCCCACCATCCCCCAATGGAATGGAGGAAATATAGAGTGTGGAGGTGATCAGAGACAGCACCTATCAACATACCCAACATCATTACCCATATAGAGTTTGGCATACTAATGTGGATTATGGCACATTATTAGCTAGACCATTATTACTTGGGAATAAACCTAGCAAAAGAGGTAAAGGACATATACAAAGAAAATTTTAAAACACTGTTCAAAGAAACAGAAGATACAAAGACATGGAAGACATCTCCTGATCATGGGTTGGAAGAATTAACAACAAAATGGCCATGCTACCAAAAGCAATTTACAGATTAAAAATCTGTAAATCAATTAAAATCTCAATAGCATTCTTCAGATCAATAGACTATAGATGAAATTTACTTTGAGCCACAAAAACTTGAATAGCCAAAGCTCTCCTGACTAAAACAAAGGAGAATGGAGGTATCTTACTCCCAGATTTCAAACTTTACTACAGAGCCATAGTTATTAAAACATGGGATTGGAACAAAAACAGGCACACACACCAATATAATTGAATAGAAAGCCCATAAATAAAGTCACACATATATGGACGACTAATCTTTGACAATGGAGCAAAGAATATGCAATGGAATAAGGACAGTTTGTTCAATAAATGGTGCTAGGAAAACTGGACCACCACATGCAAAAGAATGAAACTAGACCACTACCTCACGCCATGCACAAAACCAACTCAAAATGGATAAAAGAAATGAACATAAGACCTGAAACCATAAAACATATAGAAGAAAATATAGGTAAAACACTGTAAGACATACACCTCAGTAACCTCTTTAAAGACATCCCCTAAAGCAAAGACTAAAGGAAAAAATAAACAGCTGGAACTACATAAAACTAAAAAGCTTTTGTACAGCAACAGAGACATTAACTGAAACAAACCCTACTGGTTGGGGGAAAAGTTTTACACTTCACACAACTGATAAAGAATTGATCACAAAGATATACAAAGAACTCACATGACTCAAGAAAAACAAAGTAAATAATCCCTCAAAAATGGGCAGTAGAACTTAAAAGACACTTCTCCAAAGATGAAATGCAAATGGCCAACAGACATATGAAAAATGTTCAACATCCCTCATAATATGGAAATGCAAATATAAACCACAATGAGATACCACCCTACACCAGAAGGATGGCACATATTAAACAAACAACAAGTGTTAGTGAGGATGTGGCATAAAAGGAACTCTCCTACACTGCTTGTGGGAGTGCAAACTAGTCCCACCACTAGGGAAAGCTGTGTGGAGGTTCCTCAGGTTACTAAAAATAGAGCTGCCATTTGACCCAGCAATTCCACTCCTAGGGAGCTACCCAAAGGACACAAAAACATCAATTTAAATGGGCACCTACACCCCTATGTTTATTGCAGCACTATTTATAATATGTAAGACTTGGACACAACCCAAATGCCCAAAAATAGATGACTGGGTCAAGAAGATGTGGTACATATACATGACAGAATACTATTCAGAAATCAAAAAAGACAACCTAATGCCAATTGTGGCAACGTGGATAGAGTTTGAAGGCATTATGCTCAGTGACATTAGTCAGAAAGAAGAAAAATATCAGATGGTTTCACTTACAGAAGGAATATATGGGAAACCAAATAAGGGGTCAGGGAAGAAAATAACAGAAAATACAAGAAGACTAAACAAAAGTAATCAGACAACTACACATCAGAGACTTCTGCAGGGGAGAAGGAGGGAGAAGGTACAAAATGAAGTGGGGGGAGAATACAAGGAACTAAGGTGATGGTGCAGGTGAGTTGGTGGGGGAAATTCTAGCAGACTACACCTGATATAAAATATATACAATAAAGAAATCAAAAATAAAAAAGGGAAAAAATGAAAAAGAAAAGCTCAAAAGAAAAAAAAAAGATAAAACGTGGGAAAGAAGAAATATGGGCTCTTGACGTTTGTATTATGTGTATCTGAGTGTGCCCCAACTGCTGCCTTTTCCCAGGGGGCTAGACCAGGGGTCAGCGGACTACTCCCTGTGTGCCAAGTCCTCTCATTCAACTAGGTGTTGTTGATGGTTACTTTGGGGCTGTAAGAGAGCCTGCAACACTTTAAAAATGTACTGTCTGGTCCCTTTTAGATGGGTTTGTGGACCCTCAAGATAGACTAGTCACCTTGCAGTAAGAAAGAAGAACCTGCCATGTTTGCAATTTCCCTATTTGAAGCCCCACTGGACTTCCTTTGTTGAACTTTAACATTTAT
>NW_004567114.1:31753885-31754555 GCF_000260355.1 Condylura cristata | reverse complement strand
GGATTAGCACCTAAAGTGAGAAACTCACTCAGTTAGGTAAGAGAGCTAGCCCATCCTGTGAGGCTTGGCAGTGCTCAGCACCAGCAATGGGGCACAGCAGTGGAGCAAACAGACACAGCTGGTGCCTGTGGGGCCTTCTCCGGCTTGAGCAAATCTCCATATCCTGCACCCCCACTGGCTGTTTTCTTCCCAGGGGAGAAAAGAAAAGGGACAAGGCTCCTCTTTCCTTGATCCCCATCGTGGTGGAGGTCAACATTCAACTGTGCCCACAGAAGCTCCCTACCTTTTGCTCCTATAATTTAAAAGCCTCCTAAGAAAGTTCTGCATTCTCAGCAAGATGGGATTGTGCCCTCTGGAGGCACAGAAGGTAACAAGAGTCCTGTCTAGCCTCACTGTGGCTAGGGGATGGCAACAGTAACAGTCCTTTTGGTCCTTGTGTGGAATTTCCATTTTGCTGTTACAACAATGGCTGCAAGAAAGGTCTAGTGCAGGGCCAGGAGGCCCCTGCTAGGTTTGAGAAGTGGGTTTCACTTGATTCCAGCACTGCAAATAAGCCCAGGCCAAGAAACTGGCTTTAATGTCTGAAAAGGTCTAGAAAGTTTAGCTTTTACAAATTCTTTTGGGGGGCTACAGCCTGACTCCTTGCCAGATATTTCACCATCTGCCTGTA
>NW_004567114.1:31742848-31753125 GCF_000260355.1 Condylura cristata | reverse complement strand
AAAAAAAAAAGAAATCTACATGATAAGCACATAGAACAATTGATAGGAAGATA
This sequence comes from Condylura cristata, assembly GCF_000260355.1. Classification (NCBI taxonomy): domain Eukaryota; kingdom Metazoa; phylum Chordata; class Mammalia; order Eulipotyphla; family Talpidae; genus Condylura; species Condylura cristata. Next base: position 31,753,072 of record NW_004567114.1, on the reverse strand, counting down.
CTTGCTTAATAGATGATTTCTAGATTGATACATGATAGACAGACAGCAAGGTTGTGAGCCAGAGTCTCGTTTCCTGCATCTGTAATCTGAGGTTACTGCAACTTCCACCACTGGAACTCAGCAATCTCAGCATGAGACACAGAGGGAAAAAGATCTCTACTGTGAACACCTAAGAAGGCAACCCTGCCTCTTTTGAACAACTGAAACAGAAAAGAAACCAGAAACAACAAAGAACTGGCCATAAACCACTCTGACAGGGAGTTTTGATCATCGTGACGCAGCGGACAGCTCCCTGCAGTATTTGTCCCTGCTCTCATCCTCACAGAATTCCTGGTTTCCAATACTCTTCTCCTGGTCCTGGGCCCCTCTGCAGGCCTCTGCTCTTGGGCTCATACAACAGGAGCAGCAGGTTCGGTAGGGCTCAACTCTTGATCCTGTCTGCAGAGACAAGGCCTCGGAACTGTCAAGGGCCACCACATGATGGCAGCAAATTCCTTGCCCTGCTAGGATGGGTCAACCCCATTCTTACAAATCCTGTCAATCTTGTTTATTCTGTGCTGCTAGTTGTGACCCCAATCAAAAGTCTTCCCAAAAGGCCCCACCTCCATTGCCATGCCAGTATGCGCAGAAGACAATATAGGGAGCTCTTCCTAGTCTTGAGGATGGAAAAAAAAAAAAATCCCATCTCCTGCTTGGGATGCTATATAATTCTGTCTTAAAAAAAAAAAAAATAAGTAAATAGGACCTTCCCTGGTGGCACAGTGGGTTAAAGCACAGCACTGAAAAGTTAAAGCATGAGTTCGATCCTCAGCCCCGGAAGTGATCCATGTGGTGTGGCAGACCTCTCCTGACTGGCCTGCTGCTCTCCTCAGCAGTGTACTTCGTCAGTTAGCCTGTTCTGCTCCCCACTCTGTTTCTAGTGACTCCTTTCACTTTCCCTGCACCTCTGGCCTGTACCCCAGTTCTATATGCAGAAATAAATAAATCTTTATAAAAAAGTAAATAAATCAAACCACTCACTTTGTCCTTCAATTTTTTCTTTTTTTGCAAATATTCTGCTTTTTCTTTTTCTATTTGCTCCTCTGTGTCTTGAGCAGATTTTTTATGCATTTCTATTTCTTCTTTCTCCATATTTATTTTGGTGTAAGTCTCATTGATGAAGACTGTGGTTGTAGCTTTTTCTGCCATTGCATGATTGAGGGACAGGACCACCTTTTCATGCTGGGTCACCAGCTTATCTTGCTTTTCACTAGGAGAAAAGAATCACTCATGGCATCCTGAGAAGCATGGATCTTAGGAAAGGAATTTAAGGTTTGCTCAAGAAGGTAAGCCATCTCAGAGAGGGAAATTCAAAGGCTGCTTATTTTAGGATTGCATGTGACTGCATGGTGAAGACAAAGACAGCAAGAAACCTGGAAGGGCTAATTGCAAGTGCTTACACTGCAAAATGCTATGTAGTCCTGTGTCACCCATCCATCCCACTTACTAGGCAGTGACTCTGGGATCCTTTGATAAAGTATACAACAACTTAAAGCAGTTCTGAACAGGAACTGGAGACTGCCAGATGATGGTTTGATGTGTTACACTGCCATATCAATCACACAACCCTGAGAGATATGGTGAATTTGAAAACAGATGAATATGCCATCACCCTCTGGCTACTTTCTGATGCCATTGCTGCATAGGCAGGGCCTGGGAGCAAGCTAGCCTTCCGCAGACGGGTGCAAGTCAGTGGTGGAGGGAGCTAAGTCCATTTTCACTATTCAGAGGCCGCTTGAAACCTAATGTGAACCTTCATATCTTTGCCCAGATGCGGCTGAATCTGAGTGCAAGAGGAGACATTAACTTCGTATATCCATCGCTGGCCCTATCTATCAGAGAAAGACCTGAAGGTTGCAAGAAACATCTCTCCTGGGCTAACCATAAAAGATTTGATGGAGGGACAATTGGTGCCATTTCTTTATTTTCTGTTTTTAAAAACTTTTGCAATGTAAAGGACCATTCCTTTTCCTAGTCCCCGGAGCTAAAGTCTTTAATCCAAGGAGTTGTGGTGCAGGAAAATGCAAACAGATTGCTGGTACATTTATTTTTCCAGAGGGCAACTGATCCTCCTAGATGCAATGAAACAAAAGCCAAGTCAGAAGGGTCAGGAAAGGAGGCTCTATGGGCCCAGTAGAGGAAGCTTCCTAAGGATGAACCAGCATAGGCACCAAGTAACAAGTAAAAGAAAACAAGTCAAATCAAAAAGCCTAACAAAGCAACAAACACATAAACAAAATAAAAACAGATTCTTAAACCACAGGAACAAAATAGTGGTTACTAGAAGGGGAGGAGAAGAAGAGTGCTAAGCCAGGGCAAAGGGATCAGTTGTTTGATGGTGGACGGAAATGACTTTGGTGGCCAATAGTAATGTGGCTTATCCAGATGTTGATTTATAAGGCTGTTCACCAGAAACCTCTATAGTGTCATAAATCAATGTTACAAAACTTCTATTGCAAAATACAAGGCTTCTCTGAAAAACAAAACCTAACTAGGGATAGTGTGATGGGTTGAGAAGAAAATCTTCAGAAACCCAGAGTGGGGTGACAGGGAAACCTACCTCAGGGCCTTGTATATATACCCTGTTTTTGAGGGCTGTTCAGGGCACATGGGTGTCTTGATATATATCTTTTCTTCTAAAAGTGGATGCAGCAATGACATTAGCTTGGTGATGCTAGCTCATCGAACAACCTGGTTTTGATTTGTCTTTCCACAAAGATTTGTCGACAACACAGATTCTCAGGGCCACCAGCAGCGGCATCACCTGGGAACTTGTTAAAATGTGACTTCTTACCAGCAACTCCTTGATCTACTAAATCAAGAAATTCTGGCGCAGGAGAGTAGAGTCCCAGTAATTTGTGTTTTAACCAGCATTCCAGGTGATTGTAATGCACATTTAAGTTTGAGAATCACTGGGTTGCAGGGGTCTGATGGGGCTGACTGGCTGATAGGGGGAGTCCAGCCTAAGTATTAACTTCCACCTCAATGGTTTAAAAACTGCTTAGCACCATGTAGTCTGGTGACGGGGGTTGGCATGTGTCCAGCACAGGTCTGTGCTCTGAGTCCCCACCTGGGGCTGCAGTGTGCAGTATTTGGCAAACTATGTCATCAAGGGATTTCCTTTTCATGGAGCCTCTCCCAGAACAAGAGTCCTGAGGGCTTACTTTGGGGAAATGGTCCCTGGGGCCAATCTGATGCTTGGATATCATGTTACCAAGCAACCTTTGTGATTATTTTAGCTTTCCGGGAAGATTCTTTCATTATGCTGAGGGCTCTGACAAACTGACATTCTGATACATTAGTTTTCTAGCTTTGATCACAGTGCTAATTATTATTCAGGGTGCTTTCTATTTTTCCTGTTTCAGAATCCATCTCTTTCTTGACCTTCCTGAGAAGGTCAAGACTTGTGGTCTCTATTTTATAGATGGAGAAAATGAAGCCACTAAGGGTGAATCTCCAGTCTGATGAAAGGAAGTAAAAGAAAGAGACAAATAGGGTGTCATATCCAGCTCTAAATACAGTTATACATATAGGCTCATTTAATCACAAAGTCTAGAGCCTTCTTCTGGGAACCAGTCCTACTCTCAATATAAGACTGAATATCTTTAAATTACTAAACTAGATGTCATGCATCTGGTTTAATGATATATTTTCACTGTAATGCTCAGCAAGAGTCCTTGTTTTGGTAGGTGAGGTTTGTGAGCTGAGTTCTACTGAAAATGGAAATTACAGCCACGTGTGCATTACAGGTGGCATGAGAGGCGGGTGTGGCTTGCAAACTGTCTTGGCAAGTGGGAGGCTGGGGCCTCTGAAACTTCATCAGTCTTGTGGCTGTAGTAGCTGAAGATCTTCAGCTCCCCCTTCCCAGCTCCTCAAAGCTCTGTGCCTGTCAGCAGCCCGAGTCCTTTCCACAAATGACCTCTACCTCCAAACTTGCCCGGTGCCAGTCCAGACTAGATGGCAACCTTCTTAGGACAACTTCCCCATTCCAGCCCCAGACCCCAACTCCCTCAAGTACTGAATTAAAAAACAAAAACCAAAACAACCTACCCCAGTTCTTCATTTCTTTTTTCCATTTCAATTATTGTCCCCTTCAGACACTGTATTTCATTATTCTGGTTTGTGACTTTCGTTTGCAATTGCTTTTTCTCACAAAGATTTAATCTGCGAGCATCTCTGACACATTCTTAAAAGTAAATGAAAATGTTACTGAATTATTTGAGAACTAGCACAAGAATTAATACTTTTGAAATCATGAACAGCTTTCTCAGAAACATTCTTCCACCTGTGTTCCTGTGCCAGTCACCTCTTCCTCACCCCTTTAACCTCTGTTGATTTTACCCATTGGGTATTTCCCTGATTTCAGCAGCTGCTCTGGGACCAGGGTTCTGCAGGCTCTGACAGCTATAGGCTAGTGCAGCCAGACTCCTGCTCTCACTTCCTGTCTGGGTTACCCCTGTCACCTCCACCAGGGATTCCCTCAGACACCCATATCCCTGCATGTAGGAAAGGTAGGCCAATGTGGGCTTATTCATAGACAACACTCTTGGCAGTGGGGAAATGTGCTTACCCCAAATAAAAAAAATTAGCTCAAAATAGATCAAAGACCTTAATGGAAGAGTTAAAACTACTTAGGAAAAAAACATAGGGGAAAAAACTTCATGACATTGAATTTGGCAATGATTTCTTTGTTATAACATCCAAAACATAGACAACCAAAGCAAAAAATGAATAGGACATCAAAATTTAAAACTTTTGTGCATCAAAAGTCACAATCAATAGCCCAAAAGGCAATCCATGGTGTGGAATGAATATTTGCAAATTGTATGCAGTTGTACACCAGTTAACAACATTTTAGTCAACAACATCCAACATATATGACAGCCCCCATAGACTATGTCATATAGTTAAGGTGTGCAACAGGCAATACCGCCTAGGTTTGTGTAGTTACACACTATGATGTTCACATATATGACAAAGTCAACTAATGATGCTTTTTTCAGTATCTCCACTGTTAAGTGATGTGTGACTATACCTGATAAGGGGTTAGCAGCCATATTATCTAAAGATCACCTACAATTCAACAAAATAGACACTGGTTTCAGTGATGGGCAAAGGACATGAACAGATATGTCTTCAAAGCCATGCTAATGGCCAACAAACACAAGAAAAGGTGCTTAAATTGCTAATTATTAGGGAAATGCAAAACCACAAGAGAGGCCAGGCCATATGTATTGGGATGGCTATCATTAAAAATCAAATACTGGTGAGAATGTGGAAAGACTGAAATCATCCTGAACATCATCAATGAAAATGTAAACTGGTATACCTGTGGTGGAAGCAGTCTGGCAGCTTCTCAAAAGTTTAAAGTGAAAGGATCATATAAATAGATCCTGCATAATCTAGCAATTTTACTTCACTATAGGACATCCAATAGAGTTACACACCTTTGTTCATTACTGCATTCAAACAATATCCAAAAGGTGGAGACAAACCCAAGGGTCCATGAAAGAATAGATATATAAAACATCACTTACACTCTCTTACACACAATTGACTATTGTTCAGACTTTAAAAAGAAAAATTCGGACACATCCTGCAACAAAGATGAACCTTAAAGACATGCCAAGTGAAATAAGCCAGTCATGAGTTCAATCCCTGCCCCAGAGGTGACCCACCCACTGCTCCCCTCAGCAGTGTATTTCATTGGTCGGCCTGTTCGCTCCATTCTGTCTCTGGTGAATCCTCTCACTGCCCCTGCACTTCTGACCTGTACCCCAGTTCTGTATGCATAAATAAATAAATCTTAAAAAAACTTTATAAATATCAACTTGGAATGGGCGGATCCATTTTTCTTTAGTCCATTTAAACACTAAATTTTGTAAATTCAAGCTATATATATATATATATTATTTTTACTTAAAATTTAAGGAAAAATTATTATGGATCCCATCATGTTTGTATACTCTTTCTAGCTATAGTTTCCCACTATTAAATTCATCTTGATATTAAGTACTCAACTCTATTTTCTTATAAGATAAACTAAATTTCTACAGTTGGTAATCTCAAAATTACCTTCCAATTCTATGTTAATGTTAGTGGGAAGAGTTTCCAGTAGATAATATAGTCTACTGAGTTCCATGCTTTCAATTTCTAGAAGATCAATGGTGGTTTTTCTCATTTCTTCCTGAAAATTTAAATGACACATTTACCAAGTTAAGACACCAAAATAGTAAGATTGATTTTCTAAACAATGCTCTACAGTTGTCATAGGGGTCAAAATTTGATTTTCATTAAATATCTGCTTGTTTTAATTTGGAATAGAAAATGTGAAAAGAGGCTATTATTGATTTGCTAAGGTATTGTAAATTATCTTTTAATTTCTATTGATTTTTTCTGCAGTGCAGAAATTATCTTTCACTATGTAAATGTCTTTTTTATATCCATTTTCAGTCAATTGAAAAGTAGAACTAATGGCTAGCAAATTGAGAGAATTTTTTGTTAAATTTAGGATCAATTTTTTGTTTATTGATCTATTGAAAAAATATCTTGAACAGAGCTGATGCTAAAGTTTGATGAAGAAATAAGAAAGATTTAAAAAAAGCTTTATAGATAATACAATACCAATTTCTTAACAGCTACAGCAGTGTCCTTAAGAAAGGTCTTAGCTTCCTCATTGCATTTAAAATAGTCACTTTGTAGCGATTTTTCTAAAAAAAGAAATAAAAAAATTAAGGTCTCTTATTGTTCAAATTCTACTTAAACCTTGAAGAGCCAGCTCAGATATTAACTCAGAAATTACAACTTCTATATTTAAATTTCTATGGTATTTTATATTAATTTCTTTTATAGTTTACTTCCTACTTCATAATATTCTAATTTGTGTATATATTTCAGGTTTCTTGAAGACAAACTCCTCTTTCAATATTCCACCTTTGTATCTCATGGTTCAAGGGAGAAATCTGTACAGAAGAGCAATCAATAAATTCAGTAAATATTTATGAAAGAGCATACTATAACATGCCCATAAATCAGATTTAGGAATGTTTTCAATGAGTCTATCTCACTGACATGCCCTCAGATGTCTCCTTCCCTCTCACACAAGAGAGAGGCTTGTGAAATGTTGGCAAAGACATTGATGATAAGTTACAGGTGGGATGAGAAGAATAAAGAGAAAGAAAGGTAACAGGAAGAAAAAACAGAGGAAGCTTTATTTACCTCACCTTTGTCATCATTGCATTATAGGAACTTTGTCTCTGGATTCCACACTTGCACTCCCAGGTGTGAGATATTGGTGTGAGCAATGTTTTCCGTGGGTCATCTAAATTGATTCCTACAACCTTATGACGAATCCTGTTTCACAGGTGATGCTGAGGCCGTGTATATGTTCAAGGTCTCAGAGCCCATCAGTGATAGGGCCTGGATTCTAATGCAAGTGATGTGACTCGTGTCCATGCCCTTGTGAACATCATCATCCCTCAGAAGACAAGACAGAAATGTCTGCCCTCTATGTCATGGAACTTGATATCTCTTAATGACTAACCTCTCAAACCAAGAGAAAATCAGTTGCTGTGTTTGCAAACAGGGGTGGTTTCAGGAGGCACAGGCATGGCCTGTTAACTCCTTCCCATTCTTCAGTGAAATGAATGAACACAGATGTTCCCACTTGCAAAGGGACTGGAGAGCTCATACTTTAGAATGCACACTTAGAGCAAGAAAGCTTGATGAAGTTTTTCCTATTAAAGACTGAGGGCCCAGGAATTATTAGCAGGAAATAAAAATTGTTTCTAAGTACAAGGGTTGAATGAACATGCTCATAATACAAGGAGATTTGAGACTCCAAGTGTGACCTTGGGCACCGGTGAAGTCTCATCAGTGGGTACCCACCTTTATAATACTTGTCCAAGCCAATCTCACAAGAATTAGGAAATTAAATTAGCTCATTGAAGAAGAACTATTCCAAACAGTAATGTTACAGTAGAGATCACACAATTATGTTGAAGCTATGAGATGTTTAGTGAAGTAAGGGGAAATTTTGCAGAGGTGGGCAAGGAATGCCCTTTATTAGACTATATCTTACCTTCAACTTAAGCATTTAGCTTCTTTTTATACTGAGTAAGTAATTTTAAGACCACATCCAAAGTCTTTATCTGTCTAGCATTACTAAAAGGCAAGTAAACTTTTTAACCCTCTTTCTTCCTTTTTTTTTTTTAATTTGCCAGTTAAATTCTTTATGACAACATATTGAAGGAAATTAACTTGCAAAGAAAAGACAGGAAAGAACAAGCTGCCGTCAAGTGCATAGTCTTCAAGCATGGTGGGCAATCCCAGTGTCCGAGGGTCCAGTATTTGTCATCAGACACTAGCTGACTAGACCTGGGTCCCTCCCTTGAACTGGCGGGGAGCTGAACAGCAAGGCCCTCCCAGTCCTCCCAGAATCCCAGCCTCCTAGGAGTGGAGAAGGCCCTGCCCTAGTCAAGGGTGCCTGGGGTCCCCACTGAGGGTTCCTGAGGAGTACCAGCTCCCAGGGGAGGTCCCTTGTGACTCCCGGTTCTCACCCACAACAAGGAGCTGCTCCAGTGCATAAGCCGCGACCGAGGAGCCCAGGGTGGAAGGGATAGTGCATAACTCCAGGGAGGGGCCGGTGGAGACAATGGCCGACTGCCGCATCTTCTCTCCGCCGAACCCCGACTCTGGCGACCGGGAACTCAGAGCCATCTTTGGGCTCCTGCGAAGCGCCTACTAGGCCAAAGCCTGTTGCCACGGGCAACGAGGACGCAGAGGACCCTGGGAGCCAGCGCCAGACCAGAGCCTATGGTAGCTAGCCACCTTCCAGGTTCCCTTAACTTTGTCCACAAGAATGGAGCGACCCAGGGAGAATGAGACCCTCTTGCATCGTCACGTTTCCTTGCCCATTTCTTTAGTCCGGGCTTTGTGCCTTTCTCAGGGAAGCCTCGTTTTCCCTTGAAAGAGTCGCTCCAGGTGCAGCAGGAGGGGCTTGAGTGAGGTAGTTGGCTGCATTTTCATGACAACTTTGCGAAACAGGCTATTTATTAATCTCCAGTTTTAAAGGCAAGAAAGATGAGGCACAGATGATTAAAAGAACAGCCTGGAGTCACAAGAGGAAAATTTGGGGTTTAAAATGGGGTCTGCATACATCTTTCCACAATGCCGCAAACCCAAACAGCACTGACAGTCTATGTCTCTGGGAGTGGGAGTCTCTGATGCCACAATGCCATCTCTGTTCTCCGTTAAATCTTTCCCTGAATCTATTCCATCACTGAACACATATTGCTTTCAATCATTAATTTCCCTCTGTCTTTCCATCAAACTGTTAATTCTCTGAATGCAGGAATATTATTTGTTTTTCTCTGCATCTCCAAAACCCAGTTCAGCTTCAGTCTCAGATTGACTGTAACATTCATTCCCCTCTTCTCTGGCTGGTTAGAGAGCTGCACAGATTATTTAAACTTCCCTTTCTTAACTTTCAGTCACAGCTGACAAAATCAGAATGATAGCAAGCATGATGCTACCTCTCATTTGTTGAAGGCTTGCAGGGTTCCAGGCACTCATCCCAATGCTTCCCCTCCAGTAACCCACGTAACACTCATTAACAACTCTCTGAGGCAAGTGTTTTTGTAAATGAGGGTACTGTGAGCCTGTGCCAGAGTCACTGTGCTTTCAGGCCCTGAAACTTCGTATCAATAGCAGAACTCATTCTAGAATCAGACTCTTCAGCGCTCTGAGTCCCCTCTTATGCCAGAATTAATCTAGTCTTGGTATTCCGACTGCCCCTGGCCGCCTGTGCTCACCTCTTCAGGCAGGGGCAAGGATCCTGGAACCAACATTCCCTGAACACGCTTTCCAGTTGGTCTCCAGCTATGTCCACTTGTGAAAGACTGCTGGCCAGGAAATCACTGTCTACGTCTCTGGGAGTGGTGGTCTCTGACTGCCACTCTGATGGCAGTCACCCTGCTAGCTCCAGCAGGAAGGGGTTCCAACAGCTTCCAGCTGTTCAGTGTAATCCTGGCACGCAGGCATGGCTGTATGGGTCGGCATCGGACTAGGTGGTGTTATTTTGGGGGGTGGGGGGGGAAGAGATCAGAGAAAGACCAAAGGACGGAAACAGAAGAGTAAGGGGGGAAAGAAGGGGTAGGCATTTGGAGGTGTCAGTCAAGAACACAC
>NW_004567114.1:31732451-31742268 GCF_000260355.1 Condylura cristata | reverse complement strand
TCCCAAGTGAGCACCTGCAATCAGAAATTAAATTGAGCCGGAAACAACCAATGCCATATTTAGCAAGAATGTCTTATTTTATTGTTACTGTAACTGTGATTATTGTTAATGCCTGTTTAGCTTTTAATAGACATTTCCATGACTTATGTAGCAATAGTAATTATTTTTTCTTATTTTTATTTAATTCTTATTTTCAAAAGTAGATTACATGAGATGATTCATCTGAAAATGATATAGTGAAGATCACTGGAGTAGTTAAACTCTCTACTTGATTTCAAAATCTGTCTGTTCTTTTGTTAAAGCACATTCAGCAAATGTCTGATAACACTAACTTTCTAATTATTACTAATTGATATCGTGTATTTCGTACTCTTTTGTGGAGTGCTTTTTTTATTCAGCACCCTATTATGAAGTTTTTCATGTCAAAATATTTTATGTATCCAATTGCTTAAAATTTGATGATTTATAGTTGTTTTCAGTAGCTGCTATTGTAAAACTACTAGACATATACTTCTGGGAATATATCTGATTGTGTGAACATTTTAAAACAAAAACCTTCCTTATGATTGACTGGTTGGAGGTAAAAGCCACAGCTTCTCTAAGGGAGGACAGACACAGCACGGCTTCGGTGAGAATGAAGGCCAAGTGAAGCTAAGAGCCGGCATGGTCTAGTTATGTCGTGGCCATCTTTCACGGTTCAAGTCTATTTTACCTTCCACCCAAAATTTTCTTCACGGTATCTTGGATGTATTGAAGCCACTCCATTCAAACTGGGACTACTTGGCATCCAAAGAGAAACATTTCCCCTTGTGTCATGTAATATGGAAATAGGGCGAAGAATCTTTAAGATAAATACAGAGATGGTTTGCAGAAGTCCCTTTACCAGCAGGTGGCGCATCCACCCTGTGCTCCCGCGGAGGCGTCCCTAAAGAGGGAGCCTCAGGCACCCCAAGCTCCGTGTCCACGGTTGCGTGTCACCCTTGAACCTCTGAGCTGTGAGAAAGAAATACGGGAACATAGTTTAGGGAAATGTAGGGCTGTGGGATGATTTTGTGGGGGAGGCCTACAGACGCCCCCCCCCACCCCCAGCAGTTCTGCTTAAAGGATGAGGCTCTCAGGAATAGCAGAATGTAACTTTACGTTCCCCATCTAGCTTCTCCTCCCAGTTCACGCAGGCATCACTTCCTCTTTGCCTCTTCCACAGTCTTTCCCCTAAAACCCCAAATCTGGTCCACATGTAAGTGGGAAGTGGTGGTAGTACTGACCTATTCACTACTGGACTTTGACAAAGGAAGTTTTACCATTACTTAAGCCAAACAAATATTCCCTCCATAAGACTCACTAGTACTTAAACTAGCTGGGATATGTTAAAACCATATCCAACATATAGCTAAATTTAATTTTAATAGTCAGGTAGAAAAATGAAAAAGTCAACCAGTCTTAAGAATTTTAATTCTAATACAAAGTTCACAAAGGAAAAACTCATTTGGAAGGAAGTTCTAATCTATAGTAATATATAAACAATGCTGATTACTTTAAACACTTGAATTAAAAAAAGAATAATGTCTCACCTATTATACATGGTTATCTCATTTCATTTAGATGATTGGAAAAGAATAAAGGTTTATAAAAATAACCTTTAATATGAACTCTTTAAAGAGTATTATTTTTACATAGTCTATTATTCACTTACAAATTTGACTCATGTTCTAACTTAGTAAAGATTTCCTTGGTCTTACAAAAAGGAAAAAAAAGCCATAAAACTACTTATTTTCAAGAAGGCAAGAACTAGAACATGTGTGTGTTTGGAGCAAGCAGGCAACAGTGAGGAGTCATTTCATTGGGGGGATGGATTTAGCGAGTTAAGGAACAATCCGATTCATTCCAGCAGAATCCTTTAAAATACAACTGTGACCCACGATGCTAAAGAATTCAAATTACTCATGAAAGAAATTGTGGCCAGCCAGACTGATTTTGTAATGTTGACTTCAATACTAAATATATCAAACCAGCGACAGAGAAGAAGGCAGGTTCAAGATGAGAATGGTGCTTTTGCTCAGCTTGGCGAGCTCCTTTGTTCCTGAAACTACAGCCACACTGGCTAAAGCCAAAGCATCAGTGCTGCTTCCCTTAAGTCTCCCAACCTGTTTCTCTGAATTTTGGGTACTTGGAGCTGCTCGCTCTAAGCACAAGGTGGTACATACTGCAACCCCGTAGTAGTGCAGCAAGGCCAGCACTCAGCCACATGCAAGTGCATCTGGGGAAGGGAGGCCCTGTCCCCCTCCCCCCCACTTCTCAGTAGTGACTGTTTCTGATGGGAAGTAGGTGGAGGAAGAGATGTAGATGTACAGGAGCATCAGGACCAGAGAGATATCATGTTTGTTATGGGTTGATTTTCACCCCTCCCCCCCAAACATGTGTAAGCCCCACACCTCAAAATGTGAACTTATTTGGAATAAGCTTTTTTTTTTTTTTTTTTTAAAGATTGATTGATTTATGCATACAGAACTGGGGTACAGGCCGGAGGGGCAGGGGCAGTGAGAGGATTCACCAGAGACAGTGAGGAGATGAGGGGAGTAGCAGGTGGGTCAGGAGGGGTCTGCTGCACCATGTGGGTCACCTCTTGGGCAGGGGTCGAACTCATGCTGAAGTGGCTTTGGCTTCTTAGTGTTGCGCTTTAGCCTGCTGTGCCACCAGGGAGGGTCCCCCAATTTAAAAGTTTTTACTCAACCAATAAGCATTCTACAGGAAAACACCAGAAAATAGAATTGTCTACCAATAGAACTGATCAAGACAGTATATTAAGGTGGACAAAAGGATTCAAGTATCCCACGGCAGGATGGCAGCAGCAACATACCAATAATCTCAGCACTGACTGGAGCAAGGGTCCAGGCAGCTGCTTGCTGAGACCAGAGAGGCAAGCCCAGCAGTCAGCCGCAGTGGGTTGGTGCTATTTTGATAGGAAACTTCCAGTTCCATGAAGTCATAGTACATCCCATTTTCTTTTTTTAAGATTTGTTTATTTATGCTTAAAGAACTGGGGTAGAGGCCAGAGGTGTGGGGGGTGAGAAGATTCACCAGAGACAGAGTGGGGAGCAGAACAGGCCAATGATGAAGTACACAGCTGAGGGGAATAGCGGATGGGTCAGGAGAGGTTTGCTGTGCCATGTGGGTCACCTCCGGTGTGGGGATCAAACACATGCTGAAGGAGCTCTAGCTTCTTAGTGCTATGCTTTAACCTCCTGAGCCACAGGCTCTGGAATAAACTTTTTGAGAGGCAGTCAAGTACAAAGGGAAGACAAGATGAAGACACACAGTGGGTGATACATCTACAAACCCAGATGATCAGGATAATGGGCAGCCAGAAGAGCCCAGGAAGACCTTCCCCTGGAGCTCCCAGAGAGGGAGCAGAGTCCAGACAATGCCTCAGTGTTAGACTTTAGCCTTCACAGTTGTGAGCAAACCCATTTCTGTTGTTTTAAGGCATCAGTTTTGGCCCCTTGTTTGGGCCACCCCAGAAAACTAGCACAGGTGGAGAAAAGCAGAGGACGTACTTCCTTTATTCCTGAAGTGACAGGTAAAGCAAATGACAGCTGTGCCACCTGCCAATCCCTTTGCCTAGTGAACTCATCTTTAGGTTTAAGAATGTTCCAGCTTCACAGCTTTCAGAATAACTCACTCCCTCTGGGTTCCCTGAGAGCACTGATCTTGGTCCTCTTCTGACTTGTTCTCTGGGTCCTCACGTGATTTCCACAGCACCCAACTGATCTTGCCGATGGAGGACATCAAGGGCTTCGTGGCTCCACACCTGTCATCTAGGTGACTGGAGTCTCCTTATGAAACCTCTTTCCTCACTGCCAGTAAGTGGAATTCTTCACTGCAACCCCGTAACAAGCAGCTGCTTAGAGAGGAAGTCTAAGCCCACAGGAGGGAAGAAGATGCTGCCAGTGCAGATGTTAAAAGTTAATTTTACACAATGAAGTCATCTAGAAAAACTTTAGGACAAAGGTTGGAGACTGAACAAGAAATCCTCTTCTGTATCTAGTAACCAGAGGAAAAGCTATAGGCACCCAACTAAGCTTATCTTCTTTTCCAATCCAGCTCTTCTGGGCTGTCTAACCTGAAAGAGGGTACTGCACCCTCCTGGACTTGGAGCTAGGGTGAGAGAAGAGTAGTCTTAGGTGCAACATGTAAGGGTCCACTCACCTTCAAAGTTGGCTGCTGGCAGCGTCCAGCTGTCCTGCGGATGCCCTATCACACTGCACAGAGGGCGACTGTAAAATCCTGCTCAGAGGTAGCTTCTTGTCAACGGCCATTTCTTTTTCTCCCAGTGCTTTTTTTTTCTCCTACTGTTGTCACCTTCCTCCACTACTACCTTGTCCTCTTTAATTTTGGACTAGAACCACGAAACAACACATGCAATCAGGCTTTTGCACAAAATGGCAAGTCTTGTTGGAAAACTGAGTCTGGCGAGGGCAGAAATCACCCTTGCTCTTATCCATGCCTAATGTGCAGTGCATGGCACAGAGTAATAATAAATAATTGTTTATAAATGATTATTAAAAGTGAGTTCATAGCAACTACATTTCATGCAAGCGCTTGTGGTGCCTATTAGATGTTTGTGGAAGAATTGATATCACTTTCACATTTAAAAAAAACCTTAAACTATCTGCATCCCACCCCACACAGTATAATACCAAGCATGATTCCCAGTTTTATGAATCTGCAGTGACTTCTATTACTGTCCAGCAGGGGCCTGTGCCAGCCTGGGGCTGAACCTTGCCAAACCAGGGACAGGAGTGAGCCAGGGTCTCAGCCTCCCCACTCGTCCGAGGATATTGTGTCGCCTACAGCTTTCTGTTCTGTTAAAACCACAAGAAGAAAAGGAGGAGCCGCTACATTTAGTAACATTTATTTATGCATTCAGTATCAAGTACATAAGTGCAAATATCCAGAGTCCATAATTAAGTCCAATAGGAACTACAGAGGAAGTAATACAAATTGTAATAAAGTTGACATGCTGGTACTTTTTAGTTACCATACATGTAAATCAGTCCCTCGGTCCCACACAACAAAAGTACTGCGCGTTTGTTTGGGGTTTATTCATTGATTTAAGTTATACAAAACTGATTACCAGAAGTACAGTCGACTTTTAATTTTTACGTTGTGTGTGTGTTGGAAAAACACTAAAACATCAGTCTACGATTCTATATGTTGTTAGCAAAGGTTAATCCGACCAGCAACCCGAGGACGTAGAAGCGACTTCCACTGGGCACCCGCGCACTAGGCAGGCGTGGCCGGGGACAGGAGAAGCTACAGAGCATCGCAGAGGAGGACACTGTGGAGGGGGAGGGGCTTGGGCTCTCACCATCATGCACTTTTTTTTTAGCAACACAAAATTAAAAACCACATCTAATACACTTTTCTCTATATTTTAGTGCTTGACACAAGTGACTCAAATATCCTAAGAGTACAGGAACAGCCTAAAAACAGCTGTTTTAAAGTTTGTCTCTAAGATTATGGTACGGGGGTAAAGGGGAGAAACAATCAATTGCAGTAACATGTAAGAACAGCGCTGTTACTACGGGCAGACATTCCTGTTGGTGTCCAGTCCCCAGGGGGGGATACCAGCTTATTCAGCGTGCCTCTTAGCGCCTGGGATTTTAGCCTGAATCCTAAAAAGGCAACAGCAAAGGGTAGTAAGCCACAAGTGTTATGAATGAAATCCTTTTATGAGTTCATAATGTGCTTTAACTAGCTACTCTGTTGTGACCAAGTAGTTTAAAATTCCACAAGATAGGTAGGATAATCTTTATGTATGATTGTTTTATAAAAACATTTCTCTGCAGGGCCCTCCCTGGTGGCACAACAGGTGAAAGCGCAGCACTGTGAAGCTATCCACTGTGTCACAAGTTCGATCCCCAGCCAGGGAGGTGACCCACATGGTGTGGCAGACCTCTTCTGACCCGCCCACTGCTCCCCTCAGAAGTGTACTTCAGCATTTCTGCCTGCTGCTCCCCACTCTGCCTCTGGTGAATCCTCTCACCCACCACACCTCTGGCCTGTACCCCACTTCTTGTATGCATGAATAAATTTTTTTAAAATAATAATATACCAATAAAAATTTCTCTGCAGCAATTAAGAAAATATAAATTAGATGATGAGTTGAATGGCATAAGAAAGTCACATTTCTATAACGTATCTTTTAACTGAGACAACACAGGTGAACAAGGAGGAGGCACAGGGCCCTCCACCCTCAGGTGTATGCGCCACACCACACCCACTGCCAAAGTACCCACTATTCCCATAGTTAAGTGGTAACTTAAAAAAAAATAATATTTATTTATTTATTTATGCATTTAAGAGCTAGGGTGTAGGCCAGTGATGTGGGGGTTGAGAGGATTCACCAGAGACAGAGTGGGGAGCAGAACAGGCAGATCTACAAAATACACTGTGAAGGGGAGCAGCGGGCGAGACAGGAGAGGGCTGCTGTGCCATGTGAGTCACCCTCCTGGCCAGGGATGGATCTCGTGTTGCGGATATCTTCATAGTGGTGGAATTTAATCCCCTGTACCAACAGTGAGGCCTTTTTAAGTAGACAAAGATGTCAATTTATTTCAGGATCATGCAAACTGTGATATAGTCAGGATGACTATCATCCAATCTGGGACAGTTCTGTAAGGAAGGGGTGTGATTACTATTTCATGGACACATATGAACCAGGGATGGTCCTAGATAAAGGTCTTTGTTCCAGTTCTGTTACTTATTACCTGTGTGACATAGGCCAGTCAATGAGCTTTCCTGTTCTTAGAATGTGCATCTTTTAATGTGGTATAAACGAGATATCTCCAGCACCCCAAAAATTATGCAACCCTCACAGTATGGTAGTTTTATTTTAGAGTAAGTTAGCTAGAAATTTTCTGTTTTGTTAAATCAAAGCTTTATGTGCTAACTCACACAGCTTTTGATTGAGACTTTGTTCTGTGCCAAACACTCTTCCAACAAAAGGGAGAAGGTGCCTTGTTCTCAACGGCTCTCTCATTCTCATAGGTACTGGGGAGCCAGAAACACACAAGTGGGTTTTAATGGTGAGTTTTGTGGCTAGAATTCTAATATGGAAGCAAAATTTCAGAGGATCAAATTGACCCCATGAAGTAAGATCCCACCAAGACATTTCCTTCAAAATTTAGTGCTGGACTAAACAGTTTCTCTGAAGAACTTATTTGTTTGCCTCACACATTCTGGTTATCTAAAACCCATTGCTAGAGTTCTGCTCATCATCTAGACCAGACACAGGATTCTAAGATTACTAGCGGGGTGCATGTAGTCAAAGTCTAGGTCTCTGCTGACATGTTTTTGTTGTTGAAACCTAGATAAGATTTTGACTAAAACAAAATCTTGAATCATCATGCAATATAAAAATCATAATTTCAGATGATGTATCTAATGTAACTAGTTTAAGAATTAAGAAAAATGACTGAGCTTAATGGCCACGTTAAGCTGTGGATGCTTAGAGCTTGAGTTTTTAATCTCCCAAATATACAAAGTAGCCATAAATTAGAGTCTGTTTGAAGACTCTGGCTTAAAAAGCGATGGTGTGAATTAAATAAGCAAACAAAGAGCACACTTACTGAGTTAAAATGGTATAACTTGAAGCATAATAAATGTTTTAGAGATTTTAAAAATTTTTGAAGTTTTGAAAATAATTTCAGTGATTTAAAAAATTAGCAAAATTTGTTTAAAAGATTGAAATTGCTTTTTGACTTAATTGGCTTCATTTCAATTAATCTACATTAATTAAGTTTACTTTTCTGATTCAGGCTTCTTGCTTGTTGGACATGAGGCCAGTCCCCAGATAGAGTTTAATATCGTGAATTTATTCAAGGTCACTCATCATGATACTTGAAATGAACCACTGAGAGCTTTATCTAATTTAGGCTTGATATGTTTATAATTATTTACTGAAATAATCTGATTGAGAAAGATATGTTAACCTTTCATAATATGTGAACATATGACTAAGGTAAGTGAATGAATGTTCATAAATCAGCACATTGTCTTAGTACCTATAGATGATCCCTTCCTTACCTAGTTCACTCAATTGTGACTAATACAGTCTCTCCTTTTAACAAACTGTACTATAAACTTACTTTGCCACAACAGCATTTATGTGAGTCCTCACAAGTCCCAGATATTGGTCAATCTGTGCCTACAAAGAGAAAGAAATCATGAGCGCATCCAAAGGTCATGAGCTCAAAATTCAACGTGAATGTTTGACATCACATAGAACTTACCTGGTGCTTAACATACACTACAGGTAGAGTAAACATTGAAACCACAGCTGGGATAAAAAAAAAATACAGTATTAAAATTTTAAGCTATCAGTAAATATAAGTGCATAGATATATTTCTATGTAGATTGGAGATATTATAGCACTATAATAGTCAGCTTTCTAGATAAATGACAGGCAATTCATAAGGAAAACAAAGCTATGCTGAGCCCGATACAAATTTTAAATCATTATTTCCAGAATGAGGAAAGTGTGCCCTCCAAGATGAAAATTAATTTGTGTTCATAACTGCTTCTGTAAACAGTCTCCATCAAAGTGAAATAAAACCAGTTCTGTTAGGAAGAAAAAAAAATCACAAATTCATTTTCCACATGTAAAGTATATTATAGTCTTTCTTGAATTGTGCTGCCTGATGCTCAACACTGGGACATCGGGCATTTATTCCTAATCTATCAAAGGAGCCAACAGCTGGCAGCTTAGGCAGCTGTTCCTGGAGGAGGCGGCCTAAGGCTGGGCCATCCTTACCCATGAGCAGCAGGGTCAGGCCGTTGAAGAGAGCGCCGACATAGGTCAGGAGCCACATCAGGACTGCAAACTGGGGAACAGAACGAGGATCACAGCTTCTCAAACCATTTGTGACAAAGTCTCGCTTCACTGACTTTTCTGATTAGAATTTGAGGCAATGTATGTGGAGGTTTCAATGGGGAATGTGAGTCCATTTGAAAAGGGATGCGGACACACTGGAAGAGGATATGCCCTTACTCCCCCAGGGCATTTGGGAGCGCCTCCTCACAAGATTTGAGAGACTAGACAGAATGAAGATCTGGGGCAGGGGTCAGTAGCAGTGGCCCTTGCCATGTTTTGTAGGGGCCCAGAGGCTCAAATAGACTTTACATTTTTTAATGGTCAAATAAAATCCAAACAAATAACATTTCACGAAATATTATATAATATATATTAACATTCATAATATATCATAAAAATGATACAAAATTCAATTTTCAGTATTCATAAGTACAGGGCCACCATCCTGCATTTATGGGCTGTCTTTGACTGCTTTCCGGGTGTAATGAGAAAGGTTCAGCAGCCGATGCAGAGACCATGTGTCCTGCAGCAGCTACAATACCTAGCAGGTGGCCTATTATTGATAAGGCTCTGCTCTAGCCCACAGTTTTCAGAGTACAAATATAAACATCATCTTCAAAACCTGACAGTAAGTAGTTACACCTCCTTGGTATCTCTCTTTAGCCATTACTTGGTAGGATGTGATTCTAGGAAAGTACCCTGAGGGGCCAGGTCTCATTACTTGATTGTCCTTCTCCCCTTCCTCACAGTTAGTGGGCAGACACAGGTATAAGACCCCTGCCTGGTGATACAGGTATTCAGGGAGCACAGGGAAATCACAACAACCTCCCCAATCATAACGGACTGATGGCTTGTTCATAGGAGCTCAGTGAATTCCATGAGGACCCCAGGAATAACATGTCTCCCTTCAGGGGCTTGACACTGGGGGTGGGGTGGGGGTG
>NW_004567114.1:31723346-31732340 GCF_000260355.1 Condylura cristata | reverse complement strand
ATTTTAAAATTAATTGTAGGACATTAAAATTGTGGGAGGAACTGGATTTGGTAAGGAGAAACAACTGTGAAAGTACAGAAAAGGCAGATGGGTGACCTGGGTTTAGCCTCAGCTCTGCCGATAACTCTCTGGGCAATCCCAGACAAGTGTCTTGGGGTTTTGAGCTACAGTTCTAGGGTCTGTACAGTGAGGAGATTATACTGGACGCGCCCCACAATATAGCTGGTGGAGCAAGAAACACTTGCTTTTTATCCCCCATCATGTAGTGGTTTATAATAGGAGCAAAACCTCCTCAAGAACCTCAAGTGAATACTTAAAAAGTCATACTTTTAAGGAATCCACCAGGTCCTGGACGAGGAAGAGCCTCCTCAGTTCTTTAAGGGTGTTGTTCACGTAGAACTGCAGACAGTCGGTGTACTTCTGAATCTGGTCCTGGGAGAGGGTGATCTCAAGCTCCAGGTAGGTCCTGTCAACACACCGTCCCAAAGAGAACTCTATCAGAGGCAACTCCGAAACAGTTAGGTTTGCCTTCTCTCTGGCTCTGAGGACCACAGCTGAGATTCTCAGGTGTTTACCCAGCGAGTGGGCTGCAGGGTCTGATATACATCCACGTCGCAGGCACTGGGGGACTTGGGAATCATGGCTCTTAGTGAGGTGCTGTGACTATTAGTGTCTTCCACAAATGATAATTCAGAGCCACGGACTGGGCTCAGAGGAAAGTCAGTGCCATCTCTGCTGAATTCCCCTTCCACCCCTGGCCTGCCAGGTGGTTGTGAGTCTTTATTTCTTCTTGGTCATGTAGAGATGAAATTTTGTTTTTGAAAAATTGTTTTTCAGAACATTGCTCATCAAACTATAAAACTTCATTTTTAAATTCTGGAAAGGAATCCAGTTTTTTCCTAGAGAGCCATGACAACTAAGTGACCTGGGTCATATGAAAGAGCTCACTTGTTCTATAAATAGTGTTATTTTCAGTAACTGCACTTTTCATTTGTTCAAATGGCTAAAATTAACTCTTGGGTAGATAAACCAGACTCTCACATGGGCATATCAATCAGTTCATCCTGCTGTTTGGTCTTGCTCCTCCAGAAAGGTCCAGAGTCACACCCTTCCCTCCATCTCCTGTTTTGAGATAGCACCTTGTTGTCTACCTCAGGCTATTGCTAGAGCTATCAAAGTGCTTCCCAACTACAGGAATTGAGATTAAAAGTGTAAAGCAACAGTTGATTTATGTTTTAAGGAGTTTATGTTGAAATGTTATTGCCTTTTTCCTCTTTAGAAAAAAAAATGGAAAAAATACTAATTTACCTAGTTAATTTGCTTTGCTCCCAATCAGTCAGATATTTCTTTAACTGATTAAAACAACTCAGCCAAAGAAAAGGTTTACCTTATAAATGGCTCTCCTTAAGGAAGATAAAGCAGTGGAGCTAATGGTAGTCAGATTCTTGGTCCTGAAGGAGAGTATTAGTGGAAATAAATTAAATGAGAGAAAGTTTCCCTGTAACTTGACAACCCTGTAACTGGGGGCCAAGAAGGTGGCAGAAACATGCCTTTTTTGGGTGGCTGAGAGCAGAAGCGGGGGGCAGGCAGAACTGTAGCATCTCAGGTTGGGGTCACTGAAATAGGTATTGTGATAGCCCGGTAAGTGATACTCCATTTCTCTGCTCTTCCCGCATTTGAGGTGGAACTTGGTAGCCCCATGTTATAGCTAAGAAGATCCATTCACTCTGATTAGAAGGTCAAACACATTCAAAGACAAGCACACTCCATGTGTAACTGACTGAAGCACTACTCAGAGGCTCGGAAGTGCCATCTGATGTCACTGAGCCCTCATAACTGAGGTACTTCTCAGTTTTTGATTAAGCCAACCGGTGAGGATGTGCCAGGGTGAGGCCGTGCCAGGGTGAGGCCAAAGGCATCTCTGGTGAGTGGTGGGCTGGGTGAAAAGCCATTTGGCAGCAGCACCCACATGCCTCGCCCAGGACTCGGAATTGTCCTTGGTTCCAGAGGTGAGGACACCTGCCCAGGGGCCAGAGCCAGAAGGCCACTGACAACAGTGCACCAGGTGACGGGGTTTTCAGAGCAGGTATGGGAACGAAACCAAATACCTAATCCTGGCTCTGTGGTAGCTCCTGGCTGTGTACAATTCACTTTTTCACTCACAAACAGGGATTATAAATTTAATCCTCTGCCTTCTTCACAGAGTTGGGAGGATTGTTGAAACACTCTTTAAATTATAAAGCAGTGTACACAGTATTAGTAATAAGCAAATGTAAAATGTTAAATATACATGTGTCATCTATAAATTTCTATTATCTTTATATTCTATAAATTTATATTATAAAGTTCTATAAATTTGTATTATATATATAAAGTTTACATAAGTATATGTATAACACAAAGTAATTAGTACTAGAGCTAATACTGCAATGTGTTAGAATAGGGTTATAATTGAATTTGTCTTAGAAATTGACTACACATATTCGCTGTTCAAAGACCAGGTGCTGAAGGAGATATGAGGCCTCAGAGAAGCATGACACCAAATGGCCCTGGGAGCAGAACAAGGCAGATGGGAAGGATCCCTGTAGGGGGCAGGACAAGGCCCGGTCCGGCAGGGCACTCACTTGAAAGGGTGGCCCTCGTCGGTTTTCTGCACAGCTTGTAACACAGACTTGTAGATGCGGAAGCTGATGGTGGCCGAGAGCGCAGCAAGGGCCAGGTAGGCCACCACGCTCACCACGCTGAACTGGGTCAGGGAGAAGAGCAGCAGCAGGCAGCTCCCAAACACTATCCCGGTCTGCTTGATGTCCCGCCAGTAGAGCAAGTCAATAGCTGTGGGGAGGAGACACAAAACACACACACTTAGCACCCAACCGCTGCTGGGGTGGGGCGGCTCACTAGCTAAGACCTGGCTGCGGGCCTCCAGGTTCCTACACACAAGTGAGCAGGCGTGGGTGTCCCTGGATCTTCTGTCTTTTCGTTTCTCTTCAGAAGCAGATTTTCCATCCCTTTAGTTGGTTTATAAATTCAGAGATAAGAAAAGGCCACTGAATCTCCAGGGACCTTTCCCTACGCGGCTTCACAAGGCTGCGCCATCTGCTCCGCCGCTGGCACACGTTGATGCCTGCGCCAGAAAGCTTCAGCGGACTCCGCGAACACCTGCGCTCTTCTGTATGGCGTGTTTATGCGCGCACTTGATGCCTGCTGACAAGTTTATGTCTTTGCATGACCCGGCCACGTGTACGCTAGTCATACACAAGTTCCTCTTGCTGAGGAGAGGCAGCAACAAGGAAAATCAGGTTCTGAGGAAGTGAGCGAGGCCACAGATGAGGGAAAGCAGCCAGTGCATCCCGAGTGAGCCAAAACCCGCAATACTGACTTTAAGGAAATGCATAGAGCAGACGCTGAGATTAGGCCGTCCGACAACCATAACTGTTCACTTAAATCCCATGATTTAAAAATCCAGAATTCAAGCGTTAAAATCCATGTCATGTCTAGCATTCAGTTATTACCTTCTTTCAACTTAGAAACAAGATATTCAATTCAAAAGAATAATTTGTGGTATTTCAAAGGATATAAAATGGAAATATTGGGTTGTCAGAAAAGTTATGATGCATTTTTGCGTGAAAAAAATAGAAAAAAGTACGTCATGACTTTTCCATCTAATCAGTATTTCTAATATTCCATTCCCCAGGTAATGACATAAGCAAAGATGTCTTACTGAAGAATGTGCAATTTATTCTTCAATTACGAAAGTGGTGGACCTTTTTATTGATATATAATTGAGCTAGAACATTCCGTAAGTTTAGATGTAGCGACACATTTGTCGCTACTAGAATATTAGTACCATCATAGAGTCAGTTCGCCCCTCTATCAAAATGGTGAGAACATTTAAGATCATGTCTCTCACCACCTTTATAGTCAGCAATAGTATTGCTGACTATAAATTCTAGAATTTAGTCATCTCTAGATGCAAATTTGTACCCAATTCCTGTACCTTCTGTGATCACTTTTTCTACTGTTTCTGCAGGTTTGGTTTTTACATCATCCAGTATTTATCTTTTACTGTCTGGTTTGTCTCACTTAACATAATGCCTTGAATGTCCCTCAGGTTTTTGCAACAAATGGTTTTTTACAGAATGTTAGGTCAAAATTTTCAGAAAGGGAAGGTAAGGTACAAAATTCCCATTTACAACTGAGTAAAACTGGCAGGTGCTCACAATGCCAACCTCATGTGCACTGCAGCTGGAGACACCTGGCTTATAGAATTAGATACCGGTCATTTGTTCCAAAGGAAAATAGAGATGACCCGATTGAAGAGCAGAAAGCTATCACATCACAAAGGCCCATAAGCAGCTGAAAATACAGCAGGAAAGGTAATGTAGGCTGGTGACATGATGCTGGAGAGGGGACATAAGTTGTGTTGCAGAGCAAAGTATTCACCCTTGCCAGCAGACCTATTGAGGGCAGGCTGGAGAATAAATGAGGGTTTTAGTCTTATTTATTTTTTTAAAGATTTATTTATGTATGCAGAACTGGGATACAGGCCAGAGGTGTAGGAGTGGTAAGAAGATTCACCAGAGTGGAGAGTAGAACAGGCAGACTGCTGAAGTACACTGCTGAGGGGAGCAGCAGGTACAAGGGGAGTGGTCTGCTGCTCCATGTGGGTCACCTCCCTGGCAGGGATCAAAATGGCACTAACGCAGCTGTGGCTAGCTTCATAGTGCTGCGCTTAACCTGTTGCACCACCAGGGAAGGGCTCAAAATGAAAGTTTTAAAGGTGAAGAGATCCTTTTACTATAGGCTTAAGATACCCTGGCAATCTGAAATTGGAGAGAAATTTACCTTCAAGCTGATTTATTATCTCTACCCACCACCACCACCAATGTCATGCTTATCTCACAAGTACACCTTCAGGTACAGCAAATAATTTTTCCTCTTTCTTGAATAGGGGTAGCTCTACAAGTAGATTTCTAGGTTTAAAAGACGCATTGCTACTCAAAATCTCTTTTCACTAGTCCAATCACCAGTCACGCTACCTGACATTCCACTATCAGAAATTCATTCCTTCAACTAATTCATTTTATTTTCAAAGTATTTGCTAGTTTTAACACCTTAATCCTAGAATGTGTTAATGTGTTAAAAATTAGCTTGTTACTGACAACAATATATAAATCAGTTGACCAAACGCTTTTCCTCTAGAAATAGTTTGCTGAGAGCATAACACTAAAATAGTATTTTTTCTTTGGGGGAGGCAGAGAAGAGGGATCTTTTGTAAGATATAAGCCTTAAAATTCCCCAGAAACCCTGAAGATTAACAATAGAAGTGGGGGAAGAAGGGAAATCCACAGAAGCTCACCTTGAGGCTGAGTGGATCTGGCAACCCTCAGTAAGCTTTAGCCTACATCAGTGGGGCTAAAAGTCCCTGGGGATCTGGAATTCTTTAGAATTCATTATTTCATTGTAGGAGTGGGTTGACAAGGGGAAGGTGTAGGAAGAAGCCAAAAACATCATCTTTAACTTAAGTATTACCTCTTCCATTTGTTCAGTATTTATTGAGTAAGATCTATGTGCCAGGTTTTGTGCTAGGTGGCAGGGATATTAAAATAAATAAATTGCTAAAAAGGAAAACCTACTTGAATAAGTCACAGTCTTCTATTTTATGATACCCAAAGGTTCAGATACATTTGGAAATACATTAAAAGAGAGCACAACTTGTGCAAAGAGGGTGTGCAGTGGAGGAAGGTACCCCCCTGTGAGAAGCAAGGGGAGAGAACAGGAGATCCTGCAAGTAGCTTTCAGGCAAAAAGGAGATCAAATTCACTTTGCAAGTGAATCTCCACTTAATGAATGGCTTAATGCCCATTAAAAATGTGCCCTCTAGAGAAGCCTTCTGCCTCTCTGGGCACCTATTTAGGCAGCCGAGAATGGCAGGTGCCAGGTCAGGGTTTCATTTGAAGAAACCGTGGGCAGAGTGTCAAGTGGCAACTAAGTACCTAGTTTGCTGTCCAATCATCACACCACAGGAGGCTTCTAATTAGGGAGGTAATAAAAGATTTGTCCTAAAGCAACAGGGTGACTGTACTTTGTGACATGACTGCCCAGTGACAAAGATTCTGAAAGTACTTTCTGATATTACTTCATTAAACCTCACTGTAAGTCCATTACACTGGCACATAGCAGATGAGGAGGCTAAAAGGAAAGGAACTTGTACAATGATTAGTTAGTTGGAGAAGCAAGAGCAATCCCCCAATTTGAAGGTTTTTCTAAAACAGAATAGTTGCCTCTCTCACATACTGTGGTTATATGTTAGGTGAACCCCCAAGGCAGGAAGATTGATTTGGAGCAACTTGGTTCTATTTATATCTACTTTTGGAGTTAGGTATAGAAAGTGTACATTTTTTTCTTTAAGTTAAAAGGAGTTTTGGGCTCTCCCTGGTGGCGCAATGGGTTAAAGCATCGCATTATGAAGCTCTCCAATGCCACTGCAGCAAGAATTGGATCCTGGCTGACCCACATGGCATGGCAGACCTCTCCTGACCCACCCACAGGTCCCCTCAGCAGTGTACTTTGTCAATCTGCCTGTTCTGCTCCCCACTCTGACTCTGGTGAATCTTCTCACCCACCAAACATCTGGCCTGTACCCCAGTTCTGTAAGCATAAATAAAAACAAATCTTTTAAAAAAAGTTAAAAGGAGTTTTTATCAATGGTAAACAGTTATTGGTCATCTGTTTATATAGTGAGCACAGGAATGAAAAGTTCCTCCAAAGCAGCGACAAAATTTTATTATCTCTAAGATCTTGGACACTGCTTTAAAAAATGCTTTATCAATGCTGATATATCTTATGTTTTCAGAGGTTGCAAAAGTCAAGTTCAAGGAAAAGATAGGACAGAAGTAGACGTGGGATGGTTTGTGAATGTGGCAAACAATTAAGGAGATGCAGTAGATAAAGGGAAATATTATGAGGGATTAGTCAACAACATTGGTGACTAATTAATTAGCTGTGGGAGAGGGAGGAAGCACTAGGGGTAAAAGTACCATTTCAAAGCTGGATGACTGATGATCAGAATCAGCAACAAAAAATAGAACATTCAAGGGTGAGCTGGCTTGTGGAAAAGCTGGCACTTGTTTTTAAATCTGCAGATTCTGAAGTGATGACACAGAAGTAGGGCATTTGACACTGCCTGGGGCAGATGGTCTAGGGATCATGGATGAGATGAAGATGACAAATATACATAATACTTGCTTTTTAAATGTGGTAATGAAATGATTTGTTTTTATAGGCTTTTACAGGCTTGAGAGCAGAGGAAGTCTCGCAGAGAGGAGAGACTACAGAATGCAATTTAGGATGAAAATATAGTCTGAGATTCAAAAGAGTGAGTGGAGTTATAAAAAGAATTCTGTCTAAGCTTTCAACTTGGTGTACACACTAGAGTAGTTTGTGACAGTGCCCAGGGGAATTAGTAAGATAACAGAGTGACCAATGAGATGTGAGAAGGACCAGTGGATTAGGAGACTGGCAGGTCACTCATCACTTGGCAGAGAGCAGTGTGCACAGCAGTGGGAAAGGAAGCCATTTGTTATCAAGGTTGGGATGATAAAGAGAAAGGTAGTTTGGGGAATATAGCAAATGGCAAAACTTTAGGTTGAGCAACATCTGGGAATGTTGGTGGAAGAAAGAGGGTAAGGATTCTGGAAAAAAAGGGATCCTTGCCTAAGCAAAGTCTTAGAGAAGTTGGGGAAAGGATGGGATTAGTCTTAGCCTTTCTGTTCAAAGAAAGGAGAAGATGGAAGGGATGGGTGTAAAGAGAGAGATGTCTAGAGACGTATGGATGTGTTGAGAAGTATGGATGTGTAAGGTACATCTACTGAAATCTTATCTGGGAAATGAGTCTTGAGGTCTTCCCGAGACTGAGGTGGACGGTCTTGAAGAGATCAGCAAAGACTTGCATTGTTCAATACAATAATGACAAAATGCACATGAGTACTGAGCCCTGAGGTGTGACCAGTTCCCAGGGAGAAGTGCTTTAAGGGTGAACTGCATGTCAGAGTTTGGGCTCAGTACAAAAAGGTTGGTGTTGCTGAGAGCCTCATATATTAGATATATTGGGTCAAATAAAAATGTCACCCAAATTAATCTTATCTGTTTCTTTCACTTTTTAAAAAAAGATTTATTTATTTGTGCATATAGAACTGGAGTGCAGGCAGAAAAGCAGGAGCGGTGATTATAATTCTATTGGACAGTGCTGATTTAGAAAAAAAAAAAAAGGAAAGAACTGCCAGAATGGAAAGGGGATTCGGTAGAAGGCACAGATCTCTCAGCAATGCAGGCAGAGGGAGTGAAGCCAAATGTTCTGAGTAGCAGTCGGTGAGGCTGACCCAGCAGTAACTGGCACCGGCAGCATGGTCAGAAGAGTAGAAGACCTAGGAGGACAAAATTGACATGGACAACCTCAGGTGCAGGCTGGGAAAGACAGGCCATCACAGTGGTCGGGACCCGCAGGCCCGGAGAATAGCAGTGGCGAAAGAAGACAATTGGCATGTGGTTGGAATGTCTGTTGACTCTGTGGGAAGGCTAGGAAGGGGTGAAATGTTCTCAATCTGCCGTGTAAATGCTGGCTTTTCCACACTTTTATTTTGCTTATAGCGATGCAAACTTGTGTAGGAAGCTTTATAGTGCTCAATCCAGGAAAATGACTAGTTTCTTTAGAACCTTAGAACCTGGGCCTTCACTGGTGGCGCAGCAGGTTGGAGCCCTGCACTGAGAAGCTGAGCCAAGCCGTTACCACTTCAGTGTGAGTTCGATCTCCAGTCCTGGAGGTGACCCACATGATGCAGCAGACCTCTCCTGTCTCACCTGCTGCTCCCCTCAGCAGTGTACTTCATTCCCTCAGCAGTGTACTTCGTTGATCTGCCTGTTCTGCTCCCCACTCTGTCTCTGGTGAATCCTCTCACCACCCCTGCACCTCTGGCTTATACCCCAGAAGCTCAC
>NW_004567114.1:31714617-31723246 GCF_000260355.1 Condylura cristata | reverse complement strand
TCAGCAGTGTACTTCGTTGATCTGCCTGTTCTGCTCCCCACTCTGTCTCTGGTGAATCCTCTCACCACCCCTGCACCTCTGGCTTATACCCCATTTCTGCATGCATAAATAAATAAAATCTTAAAAAAAAAAAGAACTTTAGAACCCAAGTAAAAAAGTGTGTGCTTGTGCCTGTGTGCCAGTGTGTGTGTCTAACTCTGAAACAAGTGAGCCCCAGTAGCCTTTGGGTACAACACAGTGTAGATAGCTCTTCTTATTTTTCAATATCCTCCTAACACAGAAAGCTCAGGTAAGAGTTAAATGCCCCAGAACACAATCTCTAAGCATATTTGCTAGGACAGGAAAATTATTGTATTGCTCTTCCTGTTATAATAATTAAATTTGCTTGCTAAAACCAAGGAGCAATACATTAATATATAATTGACTGGGCTGGTGATCTCATCTTAGTCCTCAAACCATAGGGGGAGCACACACTGTGGTCTGCCTGGGCTACCTTACAACTAGTTAATCAAGGGATTAACTGATTTGGAAGAAATTAAGGATCCTAATCCCCAATGCCATCCTTATTTCTATTCTCTAACCAAGAAAAGAAAAGGAAAATAGAAGTGACCCAAGGTTTGATTTCATAGCTACAAGAAATAAAATCCTATGCTATTGTACACTTCTTGAAAGAAAGCCCTTTCCTGCCATCCATATATTTTTGGCATGGGAAACTATTTTAAATGTATTCAATTATATGATCTGATAGTGGCTGTAGTATTTAGAAAGTTTATTTAAAATACATGAACTGAAAAGACAATGAGTAGCTATTCATATTTTATTCGGAGGGCAAAATACGGTATAAGTGGATAATATAAAATGGCACTAAATTGTGCACAATTAGCTGCATTGTTGTACCATATTCTTAAATGTATTATTCATATTCCATTTTCGTTTACTATATTCCATTTTCGTTTAGACAATATTGAACCACTTACTATGAAACAAGTTAAGGGTACTCTTTGAAAAGTCATGGAAGAAATTCCTGTTTCTAAAATTATCAGCATTCTGACAAAATACGTGTTGAAAAATGATATGCTGTTGAATGTTACTTACTTCTCAGCAAGTTCCCAATAGTTGACTACCTTGTGAAAATGGTTAGAAAAATTCCAGTGACCAAAACAGTGATAGAAAAGCATTTGGTTTTCCTGAAGTAAATAAAATCCATAAGAACTTGAAACAGTAACAACTTTCCCTTCTTTTACTTACCCTAATTTTACCACTGAATTGGAGGAACATAATGGAAACAGATATAAGAAAAATTTTAAACATAGAGAGTTTCACTGATGACATCTGGTGCAGTCATCCACAAATTTTATTTGTTGGGAAATAGTCTTTTACATAAGCCAGACCTCAAAATAGTAATCCAGGAGCCCAGAGGAGAAACTGTTGCAGGGGACTTTTGACTAGATGACATGGCCAGTAATTGCATTTGTCCAGGCCCTTCCTTCACACCCTTGAATGTAACCAAAGTGATGTGAAGAGAAAATGCCAACACTATTTTATATATTTAAATACTCTTCAGAGGTCTTGAAAGGGAAAATCCTAAGCTTGCTGCTTCATGTAGCTAGTAAAGGAGCACAGCACTTAGTCACTCGGATAAACCTCTACCCTAAATGAGCTCTAGTGGAACAACAGAAAGTGAAGGATTTGATGGTCAAGCTACAGCCAGCAATGATCTCTGGCATTTTTCTTTCAAGGGAGACAAGAGCAAGCATACTCCTCAATGACTATCCATCAGCAGTCTGGCCTGAAGGCAAGAACTGCTTTCAAGCACATGAAGATTTGCCATTTTCCTGAGATAACAGTTGAATGTGAGTCCCTTTTGACACCTCTAACCACTAGGGCCCTCATTCCCCCCATGATGTGAAGTTACACAAAGATGCTTTGGCCCTTTGTTACCTTGATGGAGAGGGTTTGGCCAGGGAATGAATCGCAGCCCAGTGCTGAGTGCTGAGACAGGATGCCCAGCTCCTTCTTCCGCCAAGCCTCCAGCAGAGGGGCTCAGCAGAGGAGGGCTGGCAGGGCAACTAGGGTCAAAGGAAGAGGGGGCCAAGTGGAGACAGGAAGGCTGTGGGCACAGGGTGAGGGAGGCACACAGACAGCCTTTACTATTGAATAGTGGACATCTTCATGTGCTTTATCTTTCTTGAAGTTTTCTGACCAGATCAAACCACAAAACTGTTCATTTGGATGGTTGGTCATCATTTACAATTAGTCACAAAACCCGAAGTCTTTGCCCTACACCTTAAAATCCATTATAGTATTGGAATAAAAAAGAACCATGAAGGTAGGAAGTTGTTGGCTTTTTAAAAAAATTATATTATAATAAATATAATATGTAGTAACATATAGCTATACAAAATATTATAAGATTATATATAATATATAACTTATATGTAAATAAAAAATATATAATTTGACCAAGATCAAAATGGCAGAAATGTCTTAAAGTAAAAAGATAAAAGACAAGGAAAAAGGAATCCTCTTTCATACTTTGTTCTATTCAGTAAAATATTAAGACCTTTCTGACCTCTATTACCACTAGATTTGATGTAGTTTGGTGAAATGTTTCTGAAGGCAGGAGATAAAAGATGACCATGTTTGAAGCACACCCACCATACAAAGGATGCTAATGATTAAAACCTGCTACATTTGAACTTACCATTTGTTCAAAATTAACACCAATTCAGGCAAAGAATGTATATAGATAATGCATGAATTACTTCCCCTGCTAAACAACAAAGGAAGTAAAGAATTTAAGCATTTGATTTTGTGAAATAAAATCAGATTTACCTTAACTATAGAGCTCAAAGGTATTTGGGGAGAATAGAACATTGTACTTCTAAGTTCTAAAACTCCCTAACAATTTCATCTTACTTGAAATTGTGCTATAAAATTGAAATAATATAATAATTATCAAGGTTTAATGTAATTGTCCACCTAGGCTTTAAAAAAATTATTAGCTTCAAATTCTTAGTTTTCAGATCATAAGATTAACTATCAGGTCACCATGTTCTTTGAATGGTAGTCAACTTCCATTAGAACTGGAAAGGTGATAATGTATAAATATCCACTTTTAGCCAAATAGGCATACAATTTAGGGGATTGGTGGTGACATACAGTTAATTACTTTCAGAAAGAATAATCTGAATATTCAGAATGGTATTCTGAAAGCCAGCCACTCAGAATATCCACTTAGGTTTTGTTTCTGAATTCCGTGGATTATATAATTGAATTAATAAGCTAATTAAAAATATACCAACCACTTCACAGACTCTGTTCCCAAGTGTATTAACTGAAGATGAAAAAGAACACAGTACAGCATATAATTTCAATATAAGGAGAAGGAGGAAGGAAACAAGAAAAGGGAAGGGAGAGAGTGAGATTTTTAGTGATGAAAGGTCTGTTGATTATACTGGGAGATTTCATCCACACTCCCTTTTCACATATGCTAATTATAATGCTTTATTCAGAATATCAGGAATGTTCATTTTTTTTCTTTAATGAAAGAAAAATTAATTCAAGGAAATCTGAGATTTGAAGATCACAGATTTGAAAATGTAGATGACATTTTTGTCATCCTTTCTCATCCATGGTAGATCTTCTTTTGAAAAAAAGCTAGAAATCACTTTGTGATTTCTAAATATCAAGGCATGCAATTAAAAAATTATTCTCTATTGATGTTACCATAGACTTTAATTTTTAGGAGAGAAAAAACTTTTAGTAGAGAAACATGTACCTGAAATCCAGCCATTCTGTGTATTATGTCATTCTCCTCTGTTAATTTATTTCAAATATTTTGAAATATGTACAGTGTTGCTTTATAAAAGCTACTTGTGTTGCCCTCCTAGCCCTCTAACTTCATTTCATTTGGTATAGAGATACTGGATAACGTTCAGTGAAAGTTCACCATGGTTAATTCTAGAAGGTAGAACTTGGGTGATTTGGGCTTTCTTTTTAGCCCCTTTGGACAAGTGGAAATTTTCATAATGTGCATGTATCACTTTTAGGACAATGATAAACAATACTGTTCTCTCCCCCAACTTTGAAATACTTCCAGAGATTTCCTGAAAATAATCATACTTTTGTGACAAAAGGAAAGTTATATTTTTAATGTAATAGTTATTTACATTTAATACATTATCTGTGTGGTGAGTTCTCTGTCATTAAAAAAAAAAATCCCCAGGTCTCTAGTTAAGCTAGTTTTCCCACTGGATCTCATTAGAATCTGCAAAGAGGGAGTTTGCAAATGTAGTGTTTATGCTGTAATATTTGTACATTTGTTCTAATGACATTGAGTCCAAATAAGATACTGTTTTGATATAAGATGGTATTGGTAAGACTTTGTGTATGTGTAGAAGACTTTACTAAGTGACATTGTCAAAATATAAATGTTTCCTTTAATTACTTTACAGGGCTAAAACAGACATTTGTCTGTATATTTTGGGATGCTTGGCTGCTTCAGACTAGCACCTTTTAGAAAGGACCAAGCTGAAAGACTGCTTTCACAAAGCACTATAGGTTAGCAGGCCATTTCCAAAATAGATTGTTAAAGAGAAAATTATTTTATGTTATATATGTCATATTCTCTGAAAGTGTGTCACTTGCAATATTTTACATGCTGAGGAAAACTATAACTCATAATGCTGCTCCACCAGGGTGAAGCAGGAGCTGGCCACGAGCCCCACACACTGACCTAACCCACCATGGCATCAAAATCACTGCAAGGTGACATTGTGGAACACAGTGACTACTGGAAAAAACAATCTTTGGAGTATAAATGGAAAGGATGAATGGTCAAAAAGTGGGGGTCTGAGCCCAGTTAAGTCCTAAGGCAAATTATAGGTCCCCTCAGCCTTGAAACCCTCAGATTCCTATGCTATACAATGAGAGTAACAATCATCTCCTGAAGGCTTGGTAAGATCTGGAAAAGCCACTGCCACACAGCTGATCAGCATGGAGAATTTAGCATGATAAAGGGATGACACATGGATAATGACAAAGATGGCATCAATTGGTCAAGATCACTGCCTCCCTTTAAAGAAAGACTCTGTTTGAAAATGTCCCAGAAGTAAAGGAGAGTTCATTTCTCAACTCAGCATTAGTAAAGAGGTTGGTTGAAATGGGAAGAGCTCTAAGTTGAAGCCAATTCACTTTTCACTGCTCAATTTTTCACTTACCCCAAACCCTTGAGCAAGTCACTTAACCTTTTGAAGCATCATGGCATCTAAGAGTAAACTGGAAAGTTC
Organism: Condylura cristata; assembly: GCF_000260355.1. Lineage (NCBI taxonomy): Eukaryota > Metazoa > Chordata > Mammalia > Eulipotyphla > Talpidae > Condylura > Condylura cristata. The sequence goes on along the minus strand of NW_004567114.1, from coordinate 31,717,955 downwards.
AAATGAGAACACATTTGGCAAAATGAAAACCATATAAATGTGAGGGGTCATAAAGGTGCACACAATCACCATAGACACAAATAATCCATACTTTTAGGAAAACCATTGAGGAAAAAGCCATATACCTAGGAGACAGATGGTAGAACAGTGAAATGTGAGGGGCTGGGGGCTGGACAGTCTAGGCTTGAATCCAGGCTCTGGCACTAATCTGTGAGCCCTGGCAGAAGCCTCAGCTGATCACCTATACAACAGGGTGCCAGTGAAATGTATGTCATAAGATTTGTAAAGATTAAATGCAATTAAAGCAGTAATAGATATCTAGTAAATACTAGTATTGTTGCGGTCTATAGGATATTATTTATGTTGGTATGTTAGTAGGTTATTATTCTATTCTCATTTAATATTCACTGGGCTATGACTTATTAACTAAATTCAGCAGTGTACCTTTTTAAGAAACAGAATCTTAAAATTCTGTATATGCAGTATAATGTGAAATTTAGCTTCCATTTCTTTAAATGATCTTGTCTCTAGTCAAAGAGTGTGTGTGTGTGTGTGTGTGTGTGTGTGTGTAAGAAACAGGGCTCCTTTGACATATGTCTACAGATTTTATGACATTGAATTAGTTTCAGCAGAATCTTCATGAAGTATTCAAAGGATGTGATTTCTCCATGGCATTTTTAATGATATGGAATGAACCTGAAGCTCACTTTCTTTATTCCCTTCTCAAGCACAACTTTCACCTCGTAACACTCCTGGAAGACATCTTCGACACAGCCTTCTTTTAACTGCATTCTCATTGTTCCCAGATGATACCAAATTCATCATTTGTATACTGTGCCTTCCTCTGCTGGTCTCTGAGTTGGATTTCCTCAGAATTAACTATATATTGAAAAAATTACACCCTGGTGGCTTCAGTCCTGATCATGGATTAAACACACTTGAGGAGCTTTAAAAAAAATGAAGCCCGGTCCAATTGAATCTGAATCTCTTGGGGTGGGGCCTAGGTATCCTTTGTGTTTTTTAAAGTTCCCCAGATGATAGATACTAATCTGTATTCAGGGTTAAGAACAACTGTTTTTGAAACAAGGGAATTAAAGTGAAGATACATTAAAGATGCTAGACAAATTCTAAATTGCACATTTAGATTGGGAGAAAATTTCTCTCAGTGGGAACCAAAAGAGGAGACTTTACTAATAATTTCCCTTTTAAGTCTATAAACCCACCAACCCAGTTATTAGTCAATTTTCAAGAGAACGCTTTGTTCTGACAAAAGGAAATCAATGACACTGAAGACTATCTAAGGTCAGTGAGTGTGAAAGACCCTCACTGAAATTATGTCAATCTTAATAAGTTAACTGTATACTGAAAATGAAAATGACTGCTTTCAATGGATAAATTGACAAGTCATGCTATTTTATGATTATAAATGCTCATACACTTTTAAAACACATTCCCTCACCCTGACCATGAGAAGGTCAATAAAGGCAAAACACAGGATTTTGATGAAGTAGTGTCTTATGTTTCATACAAACAACAAAAAAAGAAAAACATGACATTTTTTGTCATCTACCTTTGGTAGGAAGAAACAAATAATCATCATCTAAAAACCAACTTGTTTGTCTTCATGTCTAACTCAACTTGACATTTGAATCCACGCTTGTTTGTCTAGTGTGTTTCAAATAAACTGGAGGAGTTTAAACACATAACAAAAATGAAATGTCACAAAGAATTTTCACAGCTGCCTCCTGTAGAAAACATATGCTATTCCATGTAGTTGTCATCATTCTCTAAAATGATACCTATAAATTGCCTCATAATTCTTATTTCCTAGCTTTTAAATTTATTAGGTCCATTTCTCTACTTTGGCGGTTGTATTTCCAATAGACCTACATAATTTGAACTCAACTACTATATTTTGTCATGGTTACTCAAACCAACGATTAAGAAGCAGCATAAGTGTGTTCTTAATTCTGAGATGCATATTGAGTTTTCTGACTTAAAATTTTGCTTTAGAAAAATCTCACAGATCATTATAAATGAAAAGGCATCCAATTTTTTTCAGTGATATAAAATTACAAGGGGAAGATGCCAGGTTAAAAAAAAAAAAAATCAGCTCCCGCTCCAGAGTATTCTTGGTCCCCTGAGGGACGTTGTAACCCTGCAGGCTAGTCAAAGGCGCCTCAAGAATTGTGTTTATTAAATATTAAAAAGCACTTCATCTTATAAACACCCAAGTTTACTACACATAATTTATTCTTGGAAATGATCTCGTTCTCCTCCTGATCTCAAAATGAACAAAGTGAAGGAGAGAATCTTAATGGAACAAAGGAGAGATGGATGTGTTAAATATGAGGCTGAATAAAAATGGCTGAAAAGCAAGCCAAGCCAGGCTTGAGGGTGGCCACACCCAGTGCTAATATAGACTGTTTCAAAATAAATCTGCTGTACCAGAGGGCAACCGGCACTGCTTTTTTATTTCTCTCCATTTGTCCCACTGATAACCATTATTAACGAATGGTTGTTACAGGTTACCCAATGACAGACAAAAAACCCGAAAGATTTCAAAGTGAACCCTCCTAAAATGTGGCTACGCCATCATATTTTCAGGATTTCGAGAACTAATCTACATTTCCAGTCTCCTTTGTGTGACCACAAATAACAACCCTGGAATGGGTGTGTCCCTCTGAAAGGTGGTATGAGGGCCTTAATAGTTCTACCAAGAGATTTCTACCTTTTTGCAGAAATTAAATACGCTGGGAGGCATGGAACAATAAGAAAGCATTTTAACTCCGTGAATGCGAAGAGATTAAACAAGTACTGGATGATTATCAATGGATACCAAAAGAGCTCCCGAAAAGGCAAATGATGCATGATTTAAAATACCAGCATTACAGCTAGAAAACAAAGGTGGGGGGGGGGCGAGGGGAGGTTAAAAAAAAGAAGAAAAAAAAAATCAAACACCATCCATTTTGATTTTTGATACAAGTTTACTCCCCCCAACAGAAAGCTCTTGGGTATAAAGCATGCATAGGTCCCACAGGTGAAATGATGCACAATGGCCGAGTCCGGATCCCGGGGTTCCCGTGCGCCGCAGGCATGCACTACTGAAATAAAGAGAATACCCTGACTTTTCCAGTTGCTCCACACACAGTCCATCTTGGTGGAATCGGCAGTGGCCTGCATCGTGCCGCCTTGAGGGGCTCGCCGTTGCTGTCCTCGGGGGCGCTGAGCTGCACTCAGGCTTCGATGCCCCGGTGCAGCGGCAGGCTCTCGGTGGCCGCGCGGCTGCAGACAGACTGAGCCTGCACCAGCCGGCGCGCGTAGAGGGGCGGGCGCGT
>NW_004567114.1:31708125-31714429 GCF_000260355.1 Condylura cristata | reverse complement strand
GGTTTGGGAGGGGGGTGGGGGAAGGGAACCTTTGAGGCTTTGAGGTGGGGAAGGGAGCAGGAGGACTTCGACTGTTTCTGGAAGTCAGACTGGCAGAACACAGATTCTAGAAATTTCTTAGAAACCCAAGAAACCTGTTGGTTAAGATATCCTTGATGACTTTACAAATGTCAGGTTTTCAGCATAATGTCCCTCAGTTCTCCCCAGTTCAATCACCTCTCTCCACCCCAATTCTTTACATTGGAATCATGCTTGAATTGTCTGACATCTTTCAAACATTTGTCAGAGTCTCTTACTCTTGGAATATTCCACAGCTATCTGGAAACTCTTGGTAAATCCTCAAGACTTGGGTATTTTTCCTGTTGCCCTTCTCCACCTCTGCTGTGGTGTGAATAAGTGCCTACCAGAATGTCCTGTCTGTAGGCTCTGGGTTACAGCCCTTGTGCCCTGGCACAGGGAGGTAGTGGCCCAGTGGGGCGAGAAGACTAGGGAGAAGGGGGTCCACACAGAACTCAGGGAAGCAGAGAATACTGTGCCTCAACCACATGGTCTTTGGGGTTGGGTGTGTAGGTAGGACAATGAGGGAGGTTGGAAGTGTGCAGACTTTGGGAGGTAAAATTAGTTTTCAAGTAGTTGTCAGGGGCTTCAAGAATCTCCAGCAACAAAGCCAGTGTTGGTGGAAGGAACAGCAATGGGTAGTGAGCTACTAAAACATTGGCATGAACCACTTTATCAGATTATACACAAAGGCCTTGAGAGGATGGACAGGGGATTGATACATTGTGATGAAGAGGTAAAAAACAGTACAGAGAAAGGGCTGGAAATTTGGATATTGTCTAGGAAAGAAAATCCTTGTAGAGGGACTTGGTGGAGCTAAGGTGTAGCATGGGACAGAAGGCACCTTGGGGCCATGGAGACAGGTGGAGGAACAATCCCTATTCCACTTGTGACATGACTATCTGCTACACAGGACTTGCTGTCCCTCAGGAGAAGCCACTATCCTGATTCTTGCACTGTGTCCCCAGAGACATTCCTTCCCAGACCCATATCTACGTCAGCACATCCTGCAGCAGTAAAGGCCCCAGGACAGCATGCTCGAGGTTACGCTTAGAAACATAAACTTTCACTTTATGAAGATAAATGTATTCAAATATAGTCTTGAGGATCATGTGTGTTCTCTTTAAATAAAATTCCAGAGAAACCAACTAAGCCTGTCTGCATTTCCTTATCATATATTCTCCCTGTGGATACTTGTCAAGAATGAATTCAGAAGGATTTGGCATGTCCAGAAAGCTGGAGACCAACAAGAGGGGCTGTCAGTTCTCTCCTGAGGCTAACAGGACCACATTATTACAAAGCACTTCTCCAGCTGAACTGTTCTAGAGACATTAGTAACTTTTTATTATCCGCATAACATTCCCATTTTTTTTTTATCATCATCATGATGTTTGGGAATTCTGACAGCAAAATACTAAGAAGCCTGATATTTGATGATGACTTGATCAGCGCCAAATTTCCACAGCTTGATGTCAGACTAGACAAGTGCACACAGGTGGGGATAAGATTCAGCAGGTTGCCAACTGCTGGCTACTTTTTAGTTGGAAACCTTTGAAGTCTTGGCCACTAGAAGGCACTGCCACCCCAAGGATTAACCCAACCATCAGCCCTGAATCCAGAGGGTGCCCCCAGGTATCTTTAATGGTGAGTGTTCGGTGTCCACCAGCTTACTGGTCAGTGTGTGCAGTTAACCTGACATTCAACACTGAGAAGCAAACTGAGTACAGCATATCAGCAGCAGGGAGAGAGGCAAGTTCTCCCTCAAAAAGAAGGGAGGCCCAAACTTCTTGGGCCACACATTTTCACAGGCCACCTGTTGACCTTGAAATGTCAGCTTAGCTGAAAGAACATGCTTTCAGATATGCTAAGTCTGAAGAGAGAAGCTTGATGGCACCCCCAAAAGTCAATATAGCAGTTTGATAGTTGCAAATGGAAGATGTAAGGTATCTGAAGTCACAAAGACAAACAGTAGAATAAGAATTAGGGCTCTCCTGACTCATGCAAAGGTGATATGAGAAATGTAAATGAATTTACTAAAGGGAAACCAGGCAGCAGAGTATGAAGAACTTGACTAGACATCAGGTCTGTGGATGTCAGCCCTGCCTGTGTGGTGTGGCCTTTACCAAGTCACTTATCACCTAGGGTTTACTCTTTCATAGTACACAAATGAGTTACAGAATTTGGTGTTTGTTTCCATGAAACAAAAAGATTTTATTGCCCATAGTTACTGTCAAGTGTTGCTTTCTTTGCACAAGTGCCTCCATCCCCTCCACCACCCCTGCCCCCAGTATTAAGTGAAAGCTTTCATCAAGATCAAAATGATAAAATGGGTGGGAAAGATATGCAAATTACTCTTAAGCAGTGAAGGGAAACAGAAAGCAAAATAAAGCTTGCTAAAAGCAGGCAGGAACTGCCACTGTCTTTAAACTGGGAGAGAACAGACGGGCTTTGTACGCAGCCAACTTAGAATTTGGTTTAGGTGCCTGCCAGGAAAGGAAGTGATTTCTTTGGTTTTCATGATGAAACCGTGCATTACGCATTCTAGTCTAAGGAAAAACAAAATGGTCAAGTTTTGTAATTTTGTTCCAGAACAAGATGAATGTGGAAGGCTCCCACGCCCAGAGTGGATGTATCACGTCTGTCTCCTGTAGCACTGGTATTTTTCTGATTAGAATCACTCGCACTTTCACTGACACATTATTCAGTAAATACTTCTGAGTTCCTGTTGTATGCTACACACTGTTCTAAGTATGGAGCAGGGCTCCTACCTTTAAGTAGTTTATATGTTAGTATATGGGGGAATAGATGAAGAGTGAGCTAGTGCACTGAAGGGAATAAATAGACGAAAGGAGTCTACAGAAAATGGGGTGGGATGGAAGATGTTTCATCAGGACTGTCAGCGAGGACATAAATCAGAAGGCAAAATTAGAGTAGAAAAGGAGAAAGCTGTTAATAAAAATGGGAGAAGAACTTTCACAGATGCACTAAGTTTTCAAGACAATATAATTGCTGGCAAACTATATCAAGCATTTTCATAAAACCCCTTGGTTGTTCTCCCCCACCCCTTGCTCTGAGAGTGTATCAACTGGAAGAAAAAGCATAGAACCAAGTAAATACCTCATTATCATCAAAGAACACTAAGAACTTTTCTCTATGCCATGTGGAATAAGGCAATTTAAAGGAACAGCCAATTTGGTACATAGCCCACTATAACAAAATACAAAATACAAAATAATAAATGAATTGTCTTCGATTCAAAAAACATATTAGCGTTTGTTATTTGCCAAGTGTTTCTCAATATGATACACTTTTAGTAGTTACAAAATCCCTATAAGTAGATAGTGTTTTCTTTCATTTCTTGATTCATTCATTCATGCTCTCCTGCCTACTCATAAAGCCTATATTAAGTGCCTGTCTTTACAAATACAAAGGGAAGGCTTGCCTGGTGATACAAGGGATAAGTCTTGGAACTATTGAGCTGTCTGTAGCCACTGCAGCACGAGTTTGAACCCCATCCAGGGAGCTGAACCACATAGCACAGCAGACCTCTCCTGTCTCACTCGTTGTTTCCCCTCAGCAGTGTATTTCAGTAGATCCGCCTGTTCTGGCCCCCACTCTGTCTCTGGTGAATCCTCTCACCACTCTGCAATCCCAGTGCTTATGGAATAGCTCAGTGGAATCACCTGATAAAAATATGAGCAGGAAGGGGTAGATGCACAGGAAAGAGTAGATTAGGGATGAGGAGGTTCAGGAAAGGATTCAGAGAACAGGTGTAATGAATTTGTGTTATGAGCAAGAAACAGGATTATCAGCTTGAACAGATTTGGTTTTCCTGGCAGATACATATGGAAATATAATTACAGACATGTGCAGAGGCCAGGTCAAGACCAGCCCACACAATACTCAATAAATGAGGGAAATGCTGCAAGGTTTCAAAGGGAGGAGAATAGGAGAAATAGAAAAACTTATGCAAATTTGACTGAGAATTTTCAAAAATTTATAAAAGGCATACATTTCTAGCTCTGAGCAAGACAAATAAGAAAAATTGTCAGTGCCCTGACCTACATCATAGTGATAGTACAAAGCATTTAAGACAAGGAGAAAATTGTAAATGCAGGACATACAGAAAATACAGATTACCTCCAATAAACTGTTGGATCTACACTAAAAGAAGCCAGATGGTGACAGAATAATGTCCTCAAAAGAGTGAGGGGAGAAAAAAACTATCACCTAGAATTTTATATCCAACAAGATTAATAAAAAAACACTTTCAACTATGTAAGAAATGAGAGAATTTAGTGACTGCCGACCTAGCAGAAAAATCTATCAAAGAAGGTACCTGAGGAAGAAGAAAACTGAACTTTGAAGGGAGAAAAGAAATGCATGTAAGAAGACAGAGTATAAAATTGACTATTTGAAGGGGTGGGTTGGAAAAGAAAGGTGAAACTAATGGTAAACAAAAGCAGATCATCAAGCAGGAAGGGGTGATAAGAGTAAATGCATTCTATGGTTCAGGAGGAAGGTTGAGATATTAATTTTAGACTATGAAAAATAGATTTTTGTCTTAAACTTTTAAGAGAGACTACTAAAAGAAATCAGAACATGTAACGTCTAAGTAAATAAAATGCTTATACCAGGTAGTTGATAAATCAATCAGAAGTCAGTAAAGGGGAAAATGAAAAGCAAATAGGAAGCCCAAATAAGGTATTAGAAATGCATCTAAATATATTAAAATAATGCCAAATAAGAAGATGAAAACTCTCAGATTGGATTAAAAAAATCAAGGATCTTTACAAGAGAAAATCCTAAAACATACTGACATTGGTAATTGAAAGTAGAAATAGAAAAAGCTGTAACATATTAATAGATTTTTGTTTAGTGTACATAAGTATTTTATGTATAAAATGTATCACACGTATTACAACATTAATATATATTCTTTGTTTAAACTGAATGATGATCTTATTATTCAATTATTAATTCTAATAGTTTGTAGATTCCTTTGAAATTTCTATGAACATAATCATTTCCTCTCTGAACTTAGATGACTTTATTTCTTCCCTTCCAATCTTTATGCTTTGATTTATTTTTTTTGACTTATGGCAACAGTGTGACCCTCTAGTATACCATTGCCCAAAACAGGGAATAAATACTCTTTTTCTTACTCTTGAATTCAGGGGTAAAGTGTGCTTAAAAATTCACCCTTAAGTATGATGTTAGCTGTGAATTTTTTAGCTGTTCATCAGATTAAGGCAAATTCCTACTATTCCTAGTTTCAGAGACAGTTTTTGCCATGAAAAAATACTGAAGTCTATCAGATACAATTACTGAAACTGTTGAGATGAGTTTCCCCCAACTCTGTTCTGATTTTTGCTTTTGCTCTATTCTAATCCTATCACTTATTTTCAGTTTAATATCTGTAAATAGACAAAAACGTTTCACGGGCCCTCCTTGGTGGCGCAGCGGGTTAAAGCACAGCACTGAGAAGCTAAAGTCACTTCAGCACGAGTTCAATTCCCACCCTGGAAGTGATCCACATGGCGCGGCAGACCTCTCCTGTTTCCCTGCTGCTCCCCTCAGCAGTGTACTTCACTGAGCTGCCTGTTCTGCTCCCCGCTCTGTCTCTGGTGAAGCCTCTCACTGCCCTTTACTCTTTCATAGTACACAAATGAGTTACAGAATTTGGTGTTTGTTTCCATGAAACAAAAAGATTTTATTGCCCATAGTTACTGTCAAGTGTTGCTTTCTTTGCACAAGTGCCTCCATCCCCTCCACCACCCCTGCCCCCAGTATTAAGTGAAAGCTTTCATCAAGATCAAAATGATAAAATGGGTGGGAAAGATATGCAAATTACTCTTAAGCAGTGAAGGGAAACAGAAAGCAAAATAAAGCTTGCTAAAAGCAGGCAGGAACTGCCACTGTCTTTAAACTGGGAGAGAACAGACGGGCTTTGTACGCAGCCAACTTAGAATTTGGTTTAGGTGCCTGCCAGGAAAGGAAGTGATTTCTTTGGTTTTCATGATGAAACCGTGCATTACGCATTCTAGTCTAAGGAAAAACAAAATGGTCAAGTTTTGTAATTTTGTTCCAGAACAAGATGAATGTGGAAGGCTCCCACGCCCAGAGTGGATGTATCACGTCTGTCTCCTGTAGCACTGGTATTTTTCTGATTAGAATCACTCGCACTTTCACTGACACATTATTCAGTAAATACTTCTGAGTTCCTGTTGTATGCTACACACTGTTC
>NW_004567114.1:31656129-31708025 GCF_000260355.1 Condylura cristata | reverse complement strand
AACACGCTTCACAAGTTTAATTCCCTGAAATTTACTGGAACTTACTTTAGAGTCTACATCTATTTTGGTATGTCTAAAGCAGGTATGACTTTATATTAAGAATTAAGGGAAAGGTTCTATAAATGTTAATTAGGTAAGGTTGATTAATACCATAATCTATCTCTCTACTAAATTTTATGTCACAATGTCTAACTTTGATGTTGATTTGTCTTTCCTTTGAATTCTGTCACTCTTTATTTTTAAGATAATGTTACTGGTCACTTAAAAAATCAGGATTATCATCTCTTACTGTTGAATTGATCCTTTCACTCTTCTACAGTGATCCTCAATATCTCTAATAATATGCCCTGGCTTAAAATATAGTTTAGCTGATATTAATATGTTCACAAGAGTTTCTTTTGGTTAGCTGTTACATGATATATCTATTTTCATCTTTTAAAACTATCTGTATATGTTCTATAGAGGGGATATTCTTGTATTTTTCTTATCAGGCCTAGTAATCTTTGCCTTTTAAGCTAAGTATTAAGGCAAGTTATATTTAATATAGTCATTGAGATAGTTAAATTTAAGACTGTCATCTTGCTATTCATTTCTTATTCATCACATCTTTTCTTTGGTCCTTTGTTCCTTCTTTCTTGAAAATTAATTACATTTTATTGATCTATTTATTTCTTGTAAGGTTTTTTTTTTGTTATATCTTTAAAAACATTTTAGTGATTATCTTTGAAGTTAAAATGTCCATTCTTAACTTAGGGGAGTTCACCTTGAATTAGTACTATTATAATTTCCTATACAATTAAAAACCTTAGAACTATAAACTCTATTTACTGCCTTACCAGTTTAGTGCTAGGGTTTGTTATGTTATATATATGTTATAAACATCAAATGAAATACAATTTGTGTTGATATGATGTTGATAGCATTTCACATTTACTCACATAATTAAACACCTCTCCCAGTGTTCTTCATGTCATCCTGCACTACTGTATTTCTATCTGGCGTTATTATTTTTTTAGCCCAAAGAATTTCTTTTATATTGCATTTAGCTCTGGTCATGGCAATATGTTATTCCATCTTTTGACTATATAAAACCACCCTCATTTCATTTTCATTTTTGAATGGCAGTTTCAGTGGGCAAAGAGCTCTACTGTGACAATATTTTCCTCTTTCAACTATTTAAATATTTCTCTTTTCACTACATAAGTATTTCACAATTTCAGGTGAAAGTTAGTTGGCTTCTTAGATAATAATGTGTCATTTATTTTTTTCCCTCTGTTTTAAAGGTTTTTCTTTTCAGCTTTCATTTTATGCAGTCTGATTATTATGTTTCCTTTGGGATATGTTGAACTTCACAAATGTGCACATCAATATCTTATCAGTTTTAGAAAAAATTTCTGTCTCATAAATATCTTCAAATATTTTATCTGTCCTATTATTTCCTTTCCTGTGAATGAAAATACTCATGTAAGGCCTTCTGAATATGTATCATAAGTTTGTTTACTTTGTTTTCTCCCTTTCATAGTTTCATTCTCTTTATTCACTCACTGTATTGGGTACTTCTTATTGAATTACCTATGAGCTCACCAATTCTATCTTCTTCTGTGTACAAAAACCTATTATATTTTACCAATTAAATTTTAATTTCAGAAGTTTCATTTTCGCAGTCTAAGAAGTTCACTAGATCTAATTCTTATAATTCGAGTTTTCTGTTAAAGTTTCCATCTTTTAATCTACTTTATTTCACATATTTACAACAGTTATTTTAAAATTTTTGTCTAACTCCAATTCAAATCACACATGTATCTGCTTCTTCTCCCTTTCTGTTACTGGTAACATGTTCTAGCCTCTTACATGTCTAGCTTGTCTGTAGTATGATGCATAATGTGTATTCAAAACAGAGAATGACAGTTGAGGTCATTTTCCACAGAAAGTGTTCACCTTTTTTCAGTTAAACAGTAAGGGTGAGAGGTGATTTCAATCAAGAATTGAACTTGCTCAAGGTGAACTTCTGTATACAAGCTAAATATACAAAAATACTGTTCCTATGGAACAAAAAAGTCAATTGAAAACTGCATTATTTAAGTTACCTAGCCTAAGAGAAGTAAATATGCAAGATTCCAAAGAGTATATAAAAATAAAATTCTGCAGAAATATCAGGAGAAAATGCTAATACTTTTTAAAAGGACATAATAGAAATTTTAAATAAGGTATTTCATGTTAGGGAAACCATTATTGTAAAGATGGGCATCCTCTCTGAAATCATTCTGTAAATTCAAAGCAATTTCAAGCAAAATGCCATAAAGCTTTTTCATAGTATTTGACAAACTAGTCCTAAAATTCATAGGAAAAAGAGTAATGCCTAAAACATTGTGATATTGAAAACGAAATAAGGGAAAGAGAAAAGAAAAGAAACTGTATATGAGCAAATTAGATAACTTTTGTTGAAAGGAACAAACTTTTAGAAAGATATGAACTACCAAAGATGACCCCAAGATAAACAGAAAATATGAACAGAATGAGATAAAAAGACAGAACATGTAACTTTAAACTTTCCATTAGGAAAAGTCCAGATCCAGATGGTTTCTGATGAATCCTACCAAACGTGTCAAGAAGACTTAACACTGCTTCTTCACAGCTCTTTCAAAAAGAAGGTGGGGTGGGGAAACCTACGTCTCACTCGATGAGGTCATTATCACCCAGTGCCAAAACGAGGCAAAAAGACATCATGAGCAAAGGGAACCACAGGCTAATATAATTTATGCATATAGATGTAAAAATCCTCAACAATGGGCCCTCCCTGGTGGCGCAGCAGGTTAAAGCACAGCACTAAGAAGCTAAAGCCACTTCAGCATGAGTTTGATACCCGCCCTGAAGGTGACCCACATGGCGTGGCAGATCTCTCCTGACCTGCCTGCTGCTCCCCTCAGCAATGTACTTCATCAGTCGGCCTGTTCTGCTCCCTGCTCTGTCTCTGGTGAATCCTCTCACCACCCCTGCACCTCTGGCCTGTACCCCAGTTCTGTATGCACAAATAAATAAATCTTTTAAAAAAATACTCAACAATGCTGGCAAACTCAATCCAGCAACTGATAAAAGGACTACATCATGACTGAGTGGAATTTATCACAGAGACAAAACAATCCAAGTAATACACCAACCAATGTAAACACAATGTTAACAGACTGAAGAACAAAACCCATATAACCACCTCAATTAATGCAGAAAAAACAGACTTAAGTAATCCAATATCTTTTCATGATTTAAAACAACACTCAACAAATCAGGAATAGAAGGAAACTTCCCTAATCTGATGAAAAGAATCCCATATTACCAGGTCTTACCCAAGACAAGCATTTTCTCTGGCAATTTCTATCCAATCTTGTACTGTGCTCTAGCCAGAGCAATGTAGTAATAAAAACAAATAAAGCTAGCTGGATTGAAAATGAACTAAAATTATCTTCATGTGCAAACAAAATGACCATGTATATAAACATTGTAAGGAATTAAGAAAAAATAGTCAATAAAGGAACAACCTAGAAGTTTTCAGGATACAAGTTTAAAATACAAAAACCAACTCTATTTCCACACAATAACAGTGAATAATCAAAAACTGAAATGAAAGAAAACTACTTCATTTACAATAGCATTAAAAAAAAGAGTAAAATACTTAGGAATATCTTTAGCAAGATAAGTGCAAAACTTATACTATGAAAACTACAGAGGTGCTGAGGAAAATGTTTCTTTTTTTTAAGATTATTTTTTATTTATGCATACAGAACTGGGGTACAGGCCAGAGAGGCTCAGGGGCGGTGAGAGGACTCACCAGAGACAAAGTGGGGAGCAGAAAAGGTCGACTGACCAAGTACACTGCTGAGGGGAGCAGCTGGTAGGTCAGGAGAGGTCTGCCGTGCCATGTGGGTCACCTTTGGGGAAGGGGGGATTGAACTCATGCTGAAGTGGCTTCAGCTTCTTAGTGCTGTGCTTTAACCCACTGTGCCACCAGGGAGGGCCCAGGAAAATGTTTTTAAATTGGATAGTGATGAGTATTGTGCAACTTTAAAAACTATTAGATTGTGTACTTTAAAAGGGTGTGTCAAATTGCTGATGAAAGAGTTCAAAGAAGGCCTAAAAGGCAAAGTATATTGTCTTTCTGGATTATAAGATTATTATACTTCATATAGGGCCCTCCCTGGTGGTGTAGTGTGTGAAAGCGCAGCACTGCTAGGCTGGCCCAGAGCCATTTTGGTGGGAGTTTGATCCCCGCCCTGGAGGTGTCCACATGGCGTGGCAGACCTCTCCTGACCTGTTCGATGCTCCCCTCAGCAGTGTACTTCCACGATCTGCCATTTCTGCTCCCCGATCTGGCTTTGGTGGGTCCTCTCACTGTTCCTACACATCTGGCCTATTCCCCAGTTCTTGAATGCCTAAATAAATCTTAAACAAAAAAAAGGGGAATACTCAATATAGTACAATAATTCTTCTCAAATAGAGAAAATGATTACCAAATTCTCAAAATACTTTTGGATATTTAGATAAAATATAATAGAAGTATATAACTCACTCTACTTGAGATAGAGGTAGTATCAAGGCAATGGAAAAAAAAAAAAGGTTGGTGTGTGTGCCGTATGGTATGTGGATACCATGCCGTATGGTATGTGGATATGATGATTTAAAAAATGAATGTAGAAGAAAAATTTGGGATTACATCCCTCATCCAGGTGGCTGCAATGCTGCATCTCAGCATGAGGCCCGGGGAACAGAGGGAGCTGGCACAGAAGCTCCCTAGCCATCCTGGCCCCACACTCTCACCAGCACACTGGTGATTTACATGGCAGCTTGCATGACTGCTTCTTAGCTTACCTTCCAGGCTAGTTTTGCTCTCTGCCTCTAATGATAGTGCAACTCCTTAACTTAGGCCAAAATTGCTCCAAGGAACTCCTTGGCAACCTCAGTTGATTGTTGTTTTTTTCCTGGTCCTCCCTTCCCATTTTCTCTCTCGGAATTTACCCTGCTGGACTTCCCACACACAGAAACTTATGTTGGTTCCTGCTGTCTGCACATTCCTCAAACTGGGGCATGGTTATATTTGTGGGGTTTTTCCTCACCAGGGATTTGGCTTCTTGAACTTGTTTTTCTCAACCATGAGTGGCTCTAGATTCTGTTTTTTGTCCTGCCACCTGCCCGTCAGTGGCTGACTAACAAAAACTTACTAACATGATTGTTTTTCTCAAGCGCACATGAAACGTTTCATGCTTATAGCGCAAAAGACCATCTAATCCACATAGAATTGCAAAGACAGATAAACAAGATTTAAAAATTCTCAGATACGGTTACAACCCTGCATGATTAAGTGCAACTATGGTTGGGAAAAAAAAAAACAGTTTAATTTTCAGATAATTTGCAATGTATTTTGAGTTTTTTTTTTTTTTTTAAATATAGTGCCCCTGGAGTCCTTGTTAGCTTCTGCTTGTTCTGCCTGAAGGCACAGATGAAATTTCATGGGACTGAACCTCCAAATGTCTCTCAGTAGGGGAGAGGAGGGGTGGGAATCCCCCTCCTGGCAGTGGAGTCAAGTCTCAAGCCCACAGGAACAATGAAGCTTCCAGAACTGGATTTGTTATGTAGCTGGGTTCCAATTCCACTTGCCTGCTCCAGTATCTCTGTGCAAAAAAGGGGTGTCTCGGGTCTGGAGGGAAGGAGAACATGTCCTCTGAATGCTTATTACTGGCAGGGTTCTTGATTAGCCTATTTTGTCAATTCTGATGGACCAGTCTAGTCAGTCTGACAAAGAGACTCCCATTTGATCTTGGGGAGAAACAAACCTTTCTGGGCTTCCTTTTGTTGCTGAATTGAGGATCAAAAAACATCAGGTCTAAGTGACTCTTTGTTCAGTGTGTGTGTGTGTGTGTGTGTGTAAAATGCCCTACTTCCTCCAGTTACAGGGCTCCAAACTATTTGCCCTCTTACCACCTTTCAGAATTCCCCTTTGTTTCTTGCATTATCTCCAGAGTTTACAGTTATACTTAGTGGAAGTGGCTGGGAAGAAACAAGCCTATACCATCTTGTCCAGACCACAAGTCCTATTAACTGCCTTTTAAATTAAATTAAACTCCTGATCACTAGAGTTAGGGTTGTTCCAGCCTCCTCTGCATAATGTTCCATTTTATTATTTGTTTCTGATGATTAATTGAACACAGGTTGGTCTTGGGGGTTAATTTGGCATGCTGAATTCAAACATGCTATGACATCAACTAATAATCTTGCATATAGGGGGCGGGGAGGAAAAGGCTGTGGTAAAAAGACTCACAATATAACAACACTTTAATTTTATTCTTATAAAGGTATGTTCTGATATTCTAGGAAAATAAGTGACGATCACATGTACTCTAATGAAATTTAAATGGGGCAAAGGAGAAGATGTGGCTGCAGCACACAGGTCTGCATGTAACGGAAACTCTAATAAGGGGCTGGCTCACACTAACAGAGGTCTCAGTCATTTCAAAACCTCTCAAGTCCTTCTCCCACTCCTCATGCATACAGTAACACATAGTTACATGACATATATATCTAGATAAGATAAATTTTTCCAGAATGTCTTGTATGCAGGGATGGCAATGGACCCAGGCTTTAGCTAGTGAGATATAAAGGAAAGTTTGCTGGAGGTCTTTTGGGAAAGATATTTTCCCTGATGATAAGCAAGGAGAACTCTTGTCATCCTGGCTTCCTCCAGTTGTCTATGATGACTCGATACCTGGAATGTAGCCTTCGTCTGGTATGCATGAGGAGAGGGCCACCATTACTGGAAAGTCTGATGTTCTGACACTGTGGACCTGTTGAGCCATCTATGTCTCTGGAACCTCTTACCCTCCCAACTTCTTACTAAGTGAACAGCCAAAGTCTTCATGGTTTGCAAAGATAATGATTGGATTTTCTATCACTGTAAGCAAAAGCATCCTACTGATAAACTGACCGAGGGTCAGTGGCGGTATATTCCTGATGTACTTTGTCCTGATCCCTTCCTCATCAATGTGACTCCTGATTCCAGGGATAAGTGCCAGTACCGTGTGTCTCTACTTGCTCATTCTTCTCACCATGAATGAGTTACGTATTTTCAATGATCTTCCTTAAAGTTCATCACTGACAACTTTTACAGACGGCTACAAGTTGTTGAAAATTAAATGAATGGATTGCTAAAGCAAAAACTTGACCTGTATGTCAATGTAAAAGAAACATTCTCAAGAAATTATCATAAGAGAGATATAATGATGGTTTTGCAATAATGTTTTGTTAGTAAAAGTCACCAAAAAAAGTTATTCTGCTGAACATGCATTAATGAACAAGGACGAGAAACTAGATTAAAAATAATGATCCCATTAAACATTTACAATAAGGCAGTAAAGTTTTGCAAACAGTTGCAATTTTGCAAGCCATCCCCATCATATCTAGAAGGAAAAAAATTAAAATACTAATCTGAAAGCTCAGGAAGTTGCTGAAACAGCACTGAAGTTTGTTCTCAGCGAGAAACAGCATGAGTCTCAAAACCAGGTCTCACTTTTTTTTTTAAAGATTTATTTATTTATTCATATGGAACTGGGGTACAGGCCAGAGATGTGGAGGGTGAGAGGATTCACCAGAGACAGAGCGGGGAGCAGAACAGGCAGATCGACAAAGTACACTGCTGAGGGCAGCAGCGGGCAGGTCAGGAGAGGTCTGCCACGCCATGTGGATCTCCTCCAGGGCAGGTGGGGATCGAACTCATGCTGAAGTGGCTTAAGCTTCCCAGTGCTGTGCTTTAACCCGCTGCGCCACCAGGGAGGGCCCTAGGTCTCACTTTTTAAGGTTTGGAATTTCAGTGGAGGGCTATTGTGCTAGGGAAAAAGCACAAGAAAGAGTGAATTTTTCTGGGGAAATGTGCTAGAACAAACCTATTGCAATACTCAGCAGCATACAAACACAGGGGGTAAATGAGTAAAAATAATATGCTTCCTAGAATATGAACATCTCTCTACCCTTATTAATCTCATAACCTAATAACAACTTAATTTTATTTTTAATGTGTGAGATGGCATCTGTGTTACAATGGGGCTAGAAATTTCACAATAATGGCTATAGCAGGCCCTATGTTAAAAACTCAAATGAGGTGAATCTTAAAGATAATTATAATGACTGTTGTCCACAAATCTTGTATGAATGATGTGAAGTTGCTTAACTGGAGATCTAGACAGATGAGTCTTCTTAATGTTGTATTGATCTCAATAGTAGAAGTAGGGCCAGTTCTTTATTTAGCTTCAATGTCCTTAGCACAGACTTACCCTTGTGAACAAAGCTGTGTTCAACTCTACTCTCATTTTTTCCTTTAATTTAATATAATAATCTAGGTAATGATGATTTTTAAAAGTCTTGCATGTTGGAGTCACTACCTTAAAGGCCACTCAGCAAAAGTGACATAGGATGTTGAACTCGAAGTGAACCAATCTCCTTCAACAACACGTTTCAATACCTCCACAGGGGTGCAGCACTATTTCAGCCCATTCATTTGTTTGAAGATGAAAAATACATGCTGGTATAAACTGAGCAAGTATTCATATAATGACTTATTATGCTCAAAGAGGGTGACAATAGCTATCAGATAATGTCTAATGTCTATGCATGTGTGCCTTGAGCCATTTCAGAATGTGCTCACTATAATAATAATAATTAAAAAAATGGTCTCCTGGCATGCTGCTATACTAAAGTCACTAACCAAGTCCTCTTGAGTAGTTCCCATGACAACGGAGGCAATTTGGGAAAGTCATGTTTATTTCTTGAGGACTTTCCGACCCAAGCCACCACCCTGATCTAGTAGTAGAACCTCCACTCCTTCCCCCTAAATCCCTCCCATCATCTGGGGGGACATCTACAGGAGTACATGGTGGCTCAGTGAGTGCTGGGCACATACTGAAGTGTAATGGGGAGGAGAGAAGGTTGTTATATCATTTTTTAAAAAAAGATTTGTTTGCCTTGCAAAGACTGTCAAGAGTCAAACTTATGAAAAGGAGAAAATGGGGTGTCCAACTCTTTCCTCTCTGAACATCTTTCTTTATATAGTTCACCAGATTTGTGGAGGAGGATCCGTGTTTCCTATTTTTAACCTCTAGTGGTTAAAGACAAACCACCAGAAGTTTTTTGGGGGGCGGGGGAGGGCGGGGTTAGTCTTCCTTATTCCTCCTTTTGGAACTATCAGGTCACATGAAATGAAAAAGATGTGAGGCTCACACATTAGTCAAAAGCAGAAAAAACACTGCACACTGGAAATAAGAGCAATAGCAGTGACAATATGTATTTATGGGTGCATATCAAGTGATGGACAATGGGCTGGGTGTTTCCATGGACATTCTCATTTAATCCTCACAACAAACTAGGAACAAAATAGGAAAGAGCTGCTAAACTCGCATTTTTCCTGAGAGGGTGGAGTGGAGGAGATTTGACTCAGATTAGGAAATGTGACTTTACCCCCAAAGCTCCTTAGTGGCAGAGTCAGGTTTAGACCAGTCTGTCCCACTGCAGAAATCCATCTGTGATTCAGCATACTTTGTTGCCTACTGACATTTCCTAACAGCCATCCCTTGTCTGTGAAGCGTCTGAAAAAGAAGACCTAGTGCTTCTAAACTGAAAAGGCCAATTTGGAGGTTGGGCTGGATCCAACCTCCCCAAGTCTCCACTCTATAGAGTAAGACTGGGACTCTGGGTTCAGTGAAGGAAGAGGCTATTGTGTGCACACTGTTTTGTTTAGTCTTTGACTATGTCCACAAAATGAAAACAAGAAAGCTCACATATTATATTTCTGACATCCAATTACTGTCTTTTTCTTGAAATGGACACTGCACAACCTAACACAATAGTGAATGGAGGCACAAAAGTTGGGAATCTCTAAAGTCAGCTTCGCTTTCTCTTTGAGCTTTGGGGTGGAATCTAATCTGGTTAAGTTTCAGCAAGGGTGAGGAGGAAGAGTTCTGACTCTCAGTGGTCTGACTGTTTCAGACACTGACTTCCCGGAGCTCAAGTTCATTAACAGGGAAAGAAGATAATGCTCAGCACACATGTCAATGCACCAGCACTTAAGGTGTTCAGTAACTAGCAGCTGGTGCCAGTTCAGCTGGTGATATTAGATAGTGCACCCCAACATAAAAAGGCATTCCAGAGTAGCAAGCAAATGCTATTAAATTATCTCGAATCTTAAGGATGTTCCTTTAAAACATTGTGATAGTTCAAGGATTGTTCCTTTCTACTATGGTGCTTTGAGCTTTAAGTAATACACAAAAATATATACCAAGTGGCAAATTATTTCCTAATCAATATCAAAGAAGGTGGATCATGTCCCATGAATTATATTTTATTAGATCATGAGAGTCGTTTACTAGATGATTTATTTGTTGAATGAATATAAAGCACTTCTTTTTTGCTTTAATTTTTCTGCTTGACCAGGAAACTCAGTCAAATTTAATAGGGAATGAGAAGGTACATAGTAACATTTATCAGAGCACATTTACTTAGCCCATTTTTCTTTTTGGCTTTGATCTTTTATGCTTTTAGCTCTTATTGTTTACATTGAAATTTTTATCGACATACTTGTAGATTTGCAACTGGAAGAAATAATACAAAAGGATCCCTTATGGACTCTGCAGTTTCTTCCAACAATACCATTTTGCAAAACTATAATACAATAACATAACCAAGGTATAGCATTGACTCCATCCCCAGTCTTATTCCGATTTCCCAGTCTTACTTGCATGTGTGTATATTAGATTCTACATGATGTATCAGCTATGCAGTTTTGTGCATCCACCACCACCATGAAGATTCTGAACAGGTCCCACCAACACCATAAAAATCGTTCCGTTGCCCTGGTGAAGCCCACTTTCCTCCACCCCTCCTACTCCAACTCTGTTTGCAAAGCTATATTTTATACCTGGTTTGGAAGTACACAGGAAATAAGCAGAAATGAATAAATATTTTTTAAAAAGTTAGAGCTCATCACAGTTTTGCTGGATATGTTGGTTAATGTAGCCAGAGAGCAAGGTGACACCTCCAGGTGATGCCCATATAGCTCCTTTTCTTTCATATCTGCAAGGGGCCCTTTTCGACATTTCAATTTAACAGGCACTTATTGGGTGCCAAGCATTCTAGGACATGTGAGACGCTGAAAAATCAAAGGTGAGTAAAAGTATATATAGGTGTTCATCAGCAACTGGGAGGAAAAAAATGTAAAGAAGTAAGTGGAAATGCAGGTGATATCAAATTTCTCTCAAAGCTTTCTGAAACATGCTAGGTAGCACAGGGTTGGAGAGATGAAGAGTTACTTTAATGATAGCTAAAAGTTGCCAGTCTCTAAACATATTTTGAAATATAGCTTTTTACCTAAAGGGAACACCTGAACATGAATATTCTAAATTAAACATACAAACAGAGGTTAGTTGGACATACAGTGAAACAGCAGCATAACAGGTAAATAAGAAGTACTTCAAAAATGGCAGAGTATAAGGAAAAGTAATCTGTAAAAAAATAAGTGGAGTACAACGAGACCAGAGTAGATGAACCATTTTCTTCAACTAAAATTAAATAATAAATAAAATTAAACCATTCCTTTATTCATTCACTCAAGTTCCTTAGTGAAAATCTTCATAAGGTCAGGCTTTCTTCTAGGTGCTGGACACGAAAAGATGAGCAAGACACACATGAGGTGGGGTAGCCTGGTGGGGGTGCAGATGAGCACACACATGGTGTCATGTGGTGTGGGGCACCTTTAGGGGAAACATGTAAGGCGGCAGGTTCACCAGATGGAGGAGGAAGAGGTCAGGGAAGCCTTCCTGGAGTGAGTACTGTCTAAGCTGTGTCTTGAAGAATGAGCATAATAAGTCACACATTATGTTTGCATATGGGCATGGGGAGAGTTGGGGAAGAGAGAGGTAGAAAATGAGAGCACATGCTTTGAGATCTGGGAATTTAGAGGGAAAAGCCAGAAAGGAAGCCGGAATGCAAATTTGTGAGCTTGAGATTAACTAAAACAACAATAACAATTATTTGAGACCTACAAGAGCTGAGGAGAAGCGAACACTAAAACTTACTCAATCTTTACTATATGCTAGACTCTGCACTACATGTTTTACAGATTTCACTTCATTAGGTCTCACAACAACCTATGATTTAGGAATGAATGATGAATTCTGCTTTATGATTGGAAGAGATTAAATGACCTGTCCAAAAATCACAGCATGTGAAGTGGTGGAGTCTGGATTTAAATTCAGAGAGGTCCAATTACGACACACAGGGTCCTCAGTTAGCTGGGCTCTATTATTATCTATTTTCTTTTGCAATTTCATAATTAATACAAAAATCACAAAAAATTAAATTCTGGATTTTTTTTTTTTTTCAAATGAAACCACATAGGACATGACCTGGGGGCAACACACTCAGCACCCATTGATAATTTTTAGTTCTACTTAATTTTCAGTCTTCTACGACACCCCCTCCATTCAATTCTAGAACACACTTCTAATTCCATTTGTCTCCTTGTCTACCCCTCAACTAGATTGTGAGGGAAGTTTCACCACTGAATCAATAGCCTCTAGCACAGTACCGGAGACATAGCAGGTAATGATAAGTATGCATTAAGTAAACTTAAATCATAGTGAAAAAAATTAATACTGAAATATGTATTTATGACCGAATGCTTTCAACTGGAAAGTGGAAGGGTAATTTTAGCAAGCTTTTGTACACAGAGACTTATATAGATTAATGAGACAATGTTTTTGTATATACCAGGTCCATAGAAGGCTCGGTGTTTATAGCAAGTGTAAATGTTTATTTTCCATGGTATATGGATGAGCTGACAACATCATCATCATTAGTAACTGCAGAGGCAGCAATTAAGGGAAAAGTTCAATTAATTACTAACAGCTTATGGCCTGAGAGAAAAGTCAGAGCTTGACACAAAGAAACATTAATGAGATTCTGTGAGGAGCCCAAGAGAGAAGCCAAAAGTTTAAGTGGGTACCAAGCTAATTAATGGCTGGAAAAGACTTTTGAGGGCAAAGGGCACATGCACAAACATGATGCATGTTGGGAGGATGCCAACGAGGAGGCTGGACAGTGTGAACCATGGAGCTAAAGGGAAGCCAGTAGTGCAAGGTAGCTCTCTTGTCTTAACTCTGTGCTTTAACATCGTTTGGCTGGTTCATTAAAAATGAAAATTTCTCCATCCATCTTGATTAACCAATCAGCGCAACTAAGAATGACATCCCAGAATTTATATTTTAATAGACTTCTTAGGTCATGTTAAGCAGGGGAAAAACTACCATTAGTTCTTAGATCCATAAACCATGATTGAAAAGAAAAAAAAAAAGGGCCCTCGTTGGTGGGGTAAAGGGTTAAAAGCGCAGCACTGCAAGCTAGCCACAGCCACTTCAGTGCATGTTCCACCCCTGGAGGTGACCCACATGGCGCGGCAGGCCTCTCCTGTCTCACCCTCTGTTCCCCACAACACCATACTTCCTGTTCTGCTTTCTACCCTGTCTCTGGTGAATCCCCTCATCACCCCAGCAGCACCTCTGGCCTATACCCCAGTTCTGTATGCATAAGTAAATAAATCTTTAAAAAAAAAACAACTGAAACCACTAGAAAAGTAATGCTAACTCTTGAAGAAGTAAGAGGAGCAGCCCAAGAGCTGTTTTCGGACAGGCATTATGAACGCATATCTGGGCTCACAATATTCCGGGCACCCTGCTAAGGGAGGCAGATTGTACCACATCTTGGTGTGCACCTGTCTGCCCTTGAGTGAGGGATGCTGGCTCAGGACTCAGCTTTCAATTTGCTCTTTCTTTCTGACACTCTTTCTGACTCCTTTCCTACAGTGTACCTGTCTTAAAGATAGGAACTTTTGTCGCTGTTTAAGTTATGTTGATTTGATATGTTAATGGGCACTTTTACATCTTTGTATTTAAAAGCAACCTCAAGTTTGATTTGATTATATTTTGAGCTTCTACCAGGCAAATGCTCTTCAATGAAGAAACTCTGGTTATAAATGGGAATAAAAGCAATAGGCAGAAAACAAGAGAATGTACCTTTTAAAAGGAAATATGAGGAGAGATTTATGACTTGAAGTGTAGCTCCAGGGGTCAGATACTGATGGAAGTGCTGTAAGTATGATGGAAAAGGAAGCAAACCAAAACCAAGGACTGATATTCATGCTAGAGATTTTTTTAAAGATTTATTTATTTATGCATAGAGAAATGGGGTACAGGCCAGAGGTGCAGGGGCAGTGAGAGGATTCACCAGAGAGAGTGGGGAGTAGAACAGGCAGATCGACTGAAATACACTGCTGAGGGGAGCAGCGGGCTGGTCAAGAGAGGTCTGCTGTGCCATGTGGGTCACTTCTGGGGTGGGAATCGAACTCATGCTGAAGTGGCCTTAGCTTCTTAGTGCTGTGCTTTAACTTGCTGTGCCACCAGGGAGGGCCCAATGCTGGAGATTTTTAATCACTAGAATTATCAAACAAAAATCCTGGGACTGAAGTTTGTTTGAAGGAAGAGATACAGGTAGAGGGAAGATCTGGAACTGGTTTGGGAACAAAAGAAGCCTGTATTGTCTTACATTGAATCAAACCAAAGCAACTGGCCAAGCCCATGTATCCTTCTAGCTCCAAGAGGTTGCCCTAACTCAGGAAGCACAACCTCGTTCAAAAGAAAGTGGGAAAGAGCTTAGCTACCTTACTCACATAAGGCAGTAATTTGGATTTTCGCTTTGCAAGGAAATTTCCTAACAAACCATATGGCCCAGTTCTGTCTTTTAATCTTAGAAAATACCCTAAAATAGTATTTCTTACAAAAATAACATTCTTTTCCCACTCCAAGTATCTTGGCGTCTAAATGCTATTCTAAGCATTTTAGGAAGATAAATTAGTCAAAGCTATTTACAACAATGACTACCACTGCTGTGGCCAGAGATAGAGAGCTTGGTTTGAACTACCAAGAAAAGAATAAGGGCGTCATAGAAGTCTTGGAAAACAAGCCAAGGGGAAGGGGACTAGTCCAGCTTTGGGCACAGAGAGAATGTGGAAAAATGCCAAGGCTTGAGCAGTGATGGGAGTGTGTGAGGAATAAGAAAGGGGTCTTTTTTCCAAAGTTTTATTTAAGGATTGCATGTTAATGCTAAAGTAGCCCAGCCAATTGCTTCGGCTACTCTGGCCTAGCCTTCTGTTAATAACAAGAAAGAAGCCACCAAAGAGTTATGAAACTTGTCATTTTCTGAAAGTCTGGGACCTGGTCTCCAGGTTGCCATTATATAGAAGAGAAATGGATTTAAAGAGATAATTACTTTTACCAACTCTGGGCCTAATTACTCACACTACAGATAGAAATGTCCCTGTTTTGCTACTTTTTGCTTCTCCTCTGTGATTACTGATGGTCTTTCCTGGGTAGACATGTCCATTTCAGGCGATGGAAGATGTAGACTTTAAGAGCAGAAGTGTTCTTCTTGGGCACACCTCTGTAACAGGGTCCCCAGGAAAAGGGGAGGTTCCAGTTTCTCTGCCCCACCCAAGGGAGGGTAGAGCTGAGCAGGGAGGAGAAGAGACTGAGAAGGAAGGAAGGAAGCAGGATGGAGAGCAAGAAGGAGACCTGGAGGAGGCACGTGGAGCACAGGGACACATGAAGAAACTGTACTTGCTTTTTGTTTCTGGACTGTTCAAACAGATGCGGGTGAGACACGTGGGGAGGTTAACAAAGGCAGCGTTGATCTTGATTCTGATTTTGCTCTTTACCAGCCAAGCCAGACTTGTCTGGCTGTTTCTGACCTTTTTCTATGGGTTCCCACCAGGAGGTGCTTTAGACTTGTTGCAGGCTTTCAGGCCTCAGGCCCTGCTAAGGGCAACTCTGTGGCTGGACATTTACCCATGAGGGTAATTTTGGGTGTTTGATTTAGAAATTATATTCTTTGTCTTTTCTGTATTACACACTAATTGTTAAAGTTCCTTCCTATTAAAGGTCTTATATTTTTTGTTTTGATGTTGCAATGACAGAACCTATTTAGAACAGGCAGGTTTGGGGTTCAGGAGTGTCCCTCTCCCTGCCCTGTAACACCTCCATTCTCATTAGGGTGACCTCCCCAACCTCTTCACTGTCCCCATTGAGTTTAGGACCATAGGGATGGATGAGGTTCTAATAGATGGACAAGCTGCTTCTCATATTCTTGTATCAGAAACCAGCAAAACTTGTTGAAAGCTGCTGCCTGAGTTTTACGCGAGGCCTCCAACATCAGAATGAGGAGCTAGGAGTCTGCATTTTCAACATACTCCCACAGTAATTCTTATGCACTTGTAGGTTTAAGAACCATCACCAAAGGTGCATAGATCAGTTTCTAGATCTATTTGGTTTTTGAGATCCAAAGTGAATTCAAAAAGCAAGGGATAGCCTCTGGATCATGTGGGTTCCTGAGATTTCGAAAGTGAGAGGTTGGATTGTGAAGAAAGGTATTTGGGAGGACTGGGAAGAGGCAGGAGCCTAGTAAGAAAACACCAATATAATCTCTAACTTGATTGTGTGAAGGATCTTTTTAATGGATTGTGAGTGGCCTGGGTGATGGTGGAAATATTCTAGGTTATTCTGGGAGCTCCCAAAGTCACAGCACAGTGCTCTCTGCTAAATAGAAAAATCTATTAAACAGAGCCATGGATGATAACCTTACATTGCAGATTTCATCTGTACTGTTACATCAGTGTTTGCAGAATAAAGCTGGGGTTCAGGGGTCTAACTTTTATCAATTCAAACTCTACCTCCAGCTGAGCCCATGAGATCTCTTTTCATCGCTAGGCTTTAATTCCCCCCATTAAGAAAGGGACATGCTTATACCTTTTAGGATTTTTTAAGAGGACTGAACAATGAAAACTGCAAAGCACAATATGGGCATTAATATTAGTAATCACTGTTAACAATCAGCATTGCCATAAGAATGAACACTGAGCTGACCCATGAAGTATTGAATTGCTTAACTAAGTATGGTCATTATGTATAAATTTAAATTATTTACACTGCCTATCACCTATTGCCACAGGCACTCAAAGTTCATTTTATAATGTTTTGGAGTTTTCACACAGACCAGCTTATTCTCTTAACAGATGTCTTTGAATTTTACAGATTATTCATATTTCACTTAGGTCTAGAGGGTTGGAGTCTGTTTCTGTGACTTTTTTTTTTTTAATTGAACCTTTCTTTTTAAATCTAGGTCAAACCTATCAACAGACTTTAAATAAGTCTTGGTTGTCAGGGTATCATTAGAACTTAGTCTCTGCACTTTGCTCAGCTGAACAATGCTGGGAGACACGAAATAGGTACCAAAGGGAAACTGATAAGAGTTGCCATGGGAACCTGGCCCTAGGTCCGCAGCACCAATAGGGGGTGACAGGGAGAATTCCCAGGAATGAGGATACAGGACAAACAGAACCAGGCAGGACATCTCTTGTGCTGAAAGACCAGTGAAATCTGATGTCCTCGCAGTTAACTACCAACAGACACTGACTCCGCAGTCATGAAAAGCCTGCAAAAACAGGTTATAAAAGGGAGCCCCAATTCCTTCTTTCCACACAGAACACCCATCTCCCTCATCAATGCCTTACAGTGTATTTTAATAAACCCACCCTTTCTGTTTCCCATTGTCTCTGGTGAGTTCTTTCATCCTCTTGTCTTCTGCCTCACCGGATGTTCTCTCCACACACCGGTATGTTCAACCTTTATAATCGAGCAAAGATACAACTGGCGCTGCCGGCTGCGGCCCTCCTACCCCAGCATCTACAGTACCTCTGGCCGAGTGTGTCGATTTCCATGGTACCTGTCACCATGGCAGCTGGGCAGCACAGCTCGGAACAATCAAGTTAGTAAGATAGCCCTGGGCTACTGCCTTCTGAATGCTTGGCTTCTCAATAAATAAATGGGACATTTTCTGGGCTTTGTTTGTTTTTAAGAAGCCATTAAATCCCTTCAAAATAGTCTGATTGTTGCCAAATACTGCTTGATTTTACTTAAAACAAAATAAACCCTCTTCCCCTTCCTACCAGTTAGAGAAACATTTCTTGTTTCTTTTTTTTCAGAGAACCAATTCCAAGTTTTATTATGATGCAAAATGTATAGATTGTATTGTGCTCAGAATTACATTCAAACTGCTTTTGTATAAAGGTTAAACAGGAAAAGAGAACATAGTGACTGTTTACTACAGCACCACTTTACACTAACTTGAACTGATCTGTACTCACTGGATCTACAATATATGTAGCTAATACTGTTTGTGGCCTTCAGCACGCTATAATATATTGGGGACCCTGCTCAGTGGACTGGTAGTCACTCACCCATTTCTCTCTCTCTTTTTCCCTGAGTTATTCCTTTTTTCATTTCCCCTTTATGTAAATAAACCCTTGATTAGCCTTTTTGTGT
The DNA here is from genome assembly GCF_000260355.1 of Condylura cristata. Taxonomy (NCBI): domain Eukaryota; kingdom Metazoa; phylum Chordata; class Mammalia; order Eulipotyphla; family Talpidae; genus Condylura; species Condylura cristata. Next base: position 31,689,567 of record NW_004567114.1, on the reverse strand, counting down.
GTGCCTTTGATTGAGTTTCCTAAGTTCCTTTACGCACAGGTAAGGACCCAGAGACTTAAAGTGCTCTATCTTTTTACCTTAATCCATCTGGGCTGCTATAGTAAAATATACAGATTGAGTAACCTATAAACAAATTTATTTCTCACAGCCCTGGGGGCTGGGAATCTAAAATCAAAGCATCAGCATGGTCAAATTCTGAGGAAGGCCCTCTTCCAGGTTCATAGCCAGTGCCTTCTGGCTGCTTCCTCATATGGTGAGAAATCTCAGTGGCGCCTCTTTTCTTAAGAATATTAAGCCTATTCACTAGGGCTTCCCCTCTTGACCCAAGTAAGGCTCCACCTTGTAATACCATCACATCCTGAATTAGGAATTCAGTATATGAATTCTGGGGGAGGGGGGAGCACAAACACTTAGACCCTAGTACTTTTTAATATTTCCATTTGAAGGAAAGATGAATGACAATTAATGATTCTTAACAGAAACAGAGCATGAGCATGGGTTTGGAATAAGCGTCGGTAGTAAGCTAGGGAAAAAAGAACATATTAAGAAAATCATAAGAAGGAGAAAATACATTTACAGTACAGCATGTCTTTATCAACAGTATGTTTTACATTGTCTTTTACAAGAAAATCTGTGTATGAATAGACCCGTATGTTCAAACCCATTCTGTTCAGGGATTAATTCATTTTGGTCTTCCCTCTTGTGCCTTTTGACAAAACAGATCAGAATAGCTAAAGATAATTTAGAATTACAATTGCCATGTTGGGGCCTTTTCCTCTCCAAATTTATTTTCTCACATGCAAAATTGGAAAATCATAGATCCAAAATTAAGCTATATATATATATATATATATATATATATATATATATATCACCAATTAAATAGGTGAGATATATATATATATCTCACCTATTTAATTGGTATTTTAAAGTCTCCAGGAGACATCAAGACTCTGACAATGTGTCTCTCCAGAACACTACTACAAAACTGAATCCAATACACAATCAAAAGAAAATGAGAACGTCTTAGACTCATCTCTTTCTTGTCCCCCTCCCGCTCTTTCATCCCAAGGCTTTCTTTTGTGTCATTTGTCATAAGAAGGAAAACATAAAGTTGGATGAGATTTTCCTTTCACTAGTCTTTGTGTTCTGAGACATTGGCTTGGCCTGCCAAGACAGCTGGCAGAAATACTACATGTGCAGCTAAGTCTCAGAACTGTCTTCAGGGGACTTAGGTAGACCTAGGGGTCTCTGTCTTTTGACTCTCCTTGGGAAAGATTCTAGATTTGGGGCTTTTGGAGTTACCTGATACTGCTCTTCCCTACTGAAACCTGAAAAGATATTTGAAGACATTTTTCACTCATTTCTAACTGAGTTAACACTGGTTTACAACACTGTGCATATGTGTGTGTGCATATGTGTGTGTGTACATACACACAGTTTCACACCTTTTCAAATGCATGTTACTACACTACATCTACCAGTGAAATATGAAAGAATTTTAAAAACTATATTAATTTCACAGTCAGAAATTTGACCAAAATGGGAGCTGATATTCAGAGCCTGGTAGTAATTTCTTCATTTTCCCCTTAAACCACAATGTACCATGAAGGAAAGAAAAACACTCAGCCCTCATTCTAGAAAGGCCATTTGGGAAAGAAACTAACAAGCAGTTGCATTGGCATGTCACCCTTGATGTCCGTCAGGCTACAATTCAATTCTTACAGCAATTAAAGGATAACTGTCCTTATCTTATTAGCCTTTGCAAAACCAGAAATGCAGCTCTATAGGTAGTCTACCTAAAATACAAACTTTAGGGAGATTCAAAAAAAAGAAGAAAACAATAGAACAGAAATCCTCTTAAATTTGAAAGCATCTATGAAGATTTCCTTGGCCAAAATTTAGCTAAGAAGTTTTTGTGTTCAATTCACCACCAAAATTAAAAAATGAAACTATAAATTCTCTGTTGATGTTAATCTACGTATATTAGAGATGCATTATATTTTACCAAAATTAATTTCTAAATGAGTTTTACTTAATTTATGAGAACTTACATATTTATTATCAAAAATCAGAAAAATAATGGAAACTCCCCCCAAATGTTTTTCAAGTTCATGTGTTCTAAGGAAAAATGGGGAATTTGTTGGTTAAAATAAAAGAGGCATGTCTTCAGAATTACCAATATTAAATACAATGTTTATCCTGCCTGTGTTTGTTAATCAAATGAATTCATGTCATCTAACAAGCCCAAAATAACAATTTAAAAATATGACTGTCTATTAAGTTTTTGTGACTAGTCTCAACAGACAATAGGCTCAAAATGGAGTCACTTGTGTTAAGCCCAATCCTTAACACTCCATTGCTATTTCAACCCTTCCTAGTCTGGAGTTTCCTGGTTAGGAAAAGCTAATCTGATAGACCTCATGAAACCTAATTAATGAAAGTAAATGAAACATAATTTCTAGATGGATGCTTCAGCAGTAATTTTGTTAGTCACTCAAATGTTTTGGTGGCTTGAAATTTTATAATTTTTTTAAATTAAATGATGGCAATTTGTTGAAAATATGGATTGTTTCCAAATAAGGCACTGACTGAATATAGATTTAATTACTCTGGCTTCTTATTACAGAAGAATTTAAGAGCTCTTGGCCTGCTGCAGAGGCATCTCCATGAAAGGGAAGGAGCATCAGAGTGCAGTGAACAGGTGTTATTTTCAGCACCCCCACTTAAATACCCCCGACTCAAACTTTCACTTCCAGCAGACCAGTGAACTGGACTTCCTGAGTGGGAGGTAGCTAGGAAAGAGAGAGGTGGATATATAAATGGAGGTGGGGCAAAGGAGGAAGGAGAGATATGTGGAGAAGGGATTGTCAAAGAGAGCCTTGGAGCGGAGATTTGTGGTTGCGAGAGAAAGGAGAGGTGGCTCTTGGGACTTCAGCATCTTGACAGAAATAATGGCATTAGCTTGCCCTTGTAGGACATTCTAAATTCCAACTCTCTGGAACTTAACTAACCCCTGTTGTGTTGTCCCCACCAGAAGGTAGCTTGGACTTGTGGCAAGCTTTCAGGCACCCTGCTTTTGGTGGAACCTGTTTGGCTGGGCATTTGCCCATGAGAGGATGGGCAATTTTAGGAACTCACTATCCTGTCTCTGAAATCTTCTCTTTTCTCCCTTCCTTTCAGCTCCCTGCCCCTCCCTTCTCCTTCTTCCCTTCCTCTCTCCGTCTTTGACTCTCTCTCTCTACCAATTAAAAATATCTTGTGCAGGAGAATGTGACTGCTTTGTGTACGTGGATGGCTGGACAATTTCAGAACATGCACCGCTTAATAGTTTGGGGTTCTGGACTATCCCTCAGTCAAGCACTTACATTAATAATCATGGCTTATAAAATGTTTTAAGAAATTATAAAATGTATTTTAAAAGCTCACAATTGCTTGCCTCATTGTTTTCATTAAAAATAATTAAGGTTATGGGCCCTCCCTGGTGGCGCAGCGGGTTAAAGCACAGCACTAAGAAGCTAAAGCCACTTCCGCATGATTTCGATTCCCGCCTGCCCCGGAGATGACCACATGGCCTGGCAGACCTCTCCTGACCCGCCCGCTGCTCCCCTCAGCAGTGTACTTTGTCGATCTGCATGTTCTGCTCCCCACTCTGTTCCTGGTAAATCCTCTCACCCTCCGCATCTATGGGCTGTACCCCAGTTCTGTATGAATAAATAAATAAATCTTTAAAAAAAATTAAGGTTTCTAAAGGCTAAGATTGCTGGTAAATGCAAGAAAACAATAAGGTTAATATCTCTGTGAGCAAAGAAAATAAGTTGTGTATTTTCGTTAAGAGAAGGTACATATTTTTTCAGGAACAAAGGAAGTAATTTTTAAAGTGACAGTAATTTTCAGAATGCAAAAGGAGTACTGACATTACAAAGGAAAGTTTGAAAAGGTAATTTATGTGTTGTCAAACTGGATAAGATTAAATTAATTATAAGGATTTTTAAATTAAGCTTTAGTAGCAATAGTACACTTATGTAAAGCTAAATTTTCTTTCACCTGCTAGAGGGACAAAGTTTTTTGGACTGTTGGTGGTAAGGAACTGTAAAAGCTTTTTTTTATATAAGATTTATTTATTTATGCATAGAGTAACTGGGAACAGGCCATAGGTACAGGGGGATGAAAGAATTCGCCTGAGACGGAGTGGGAAGCAGAAGAGGCAGATATACTAAAATACATTGCCAAGGGGAGCAGCAGGTGAGACAGGACAAGTCTGCTAGCCATATGTGGATTCTCTCCTTGGCTCCTTGACCAGGTATTGAACCCAGGCTGCAGCAGTGATAGTGCTAAGACTTAATCGTTAGGTCACAGGGAGGCACCCCTTTCTCTTTTAAATAATTTACCTTGGAAGCAAAAAATTTATGTTCATGTTGTTTTTGTCATCATGTCTTTGATTAACTAATAAATCTTGTTTTCTAATTTTATAAAGAGCTGAGAAATTATGTAAAGTTTCTAAATATGCACTAGAATATTTAGAAGTCTTGTCACTTTGGTTAAATGGATAATCAAGTATTGCTTCACAATGATCTGTGGTTCTATTTAGTCAAGTGTTTTTGAAACTTTTGACAAACTTCCCCAAATCACATGACTCAAGAGTCTGCTATATCAATAATGGACTCTAATCAGGTCTTTAATTATGGCCATTCAAAGTCTTTCATTACTTACAGAAGTTTTTATTTACACTAATGCTTTACTACATGTTTCATGTTTAGGAAGATTAGTCAAAAATATTGACAAATACTCTATAATATAAGTTTATCATAAAACTTAATTCCAGATATTATGGGGACATTGAATTCACCAACTGCTTACAGAGATCAAGATCAAATATTAACTATATGGGTACTGAATAATCTAATGAAGGTGATCATAATTTTTATTTAAAATACTGTTGAAACTGGATGATTTTATTTGCTTTGAGTTAGAAACAGATCATTGTAGTTAGAAAAGAGATCATAATAATGGTAAATGTAACTGAAGTGGAAAATGCCCTTTACATCTGAGAAGGAACATTTGAATCCTTTTCAGAGAGTTATGTCTATTTGTCTATAGATAAATGTTTATACATACATACATTCTTCCAATGATGGACATACCTAGATATGTACATTGTCTGCTTTTAAAATCTATTGACAAAATTCATCAAGTTAAGATTGGAAAATAAAATATTCTTATTTAAAATAGTATGTCTGAAGCTTAATTTTTATTTTAATTAGTGATAGCATATGGGTATTATTTATATTGGCCTATGAACTATTTAAGTTATAAACATCACCAACATTTTTGTTATGACACAGTTACTCAGTATTCTTAAGCAATTGTTTATTTATACCATCACAAAGCTTATTGTCTTTATCTTTAAGAATATTATTTTATCAGTTTTGGAAATTCTTAACTTTTATTTATGTATATCCAAAACTGACAAAATAATAATACTCCAAGTTTAACAATAACAATTTACATCAAAAGTTTTTGCTTTGAGATTTAAATAACTTGCATAGCAGTAAAATGTGCTTTATGAGATACAAGAAAGAAAATGAATCAATGTCTTAACTGATAACTTAATAAAAAATTCATAAACTAATAACTCCTATAGAGTGCCATAAATTCTTTAAGAGGAGTCTAAAGTATTGTGATCAGTTCTTTGTAGTGACGTTTCTGGTTTTGTTGTTAAAAATTGAAGATCTCACAGCCTTTGGAATCGTGATTTTTGCCTGCTAATTTCTTATGGCAACAATGCCCTCTTTGGCGCCAATCAATATGCTATCAACAAAATAGTAACTTCTACCTTTGTGTACAAAGATACAGCATTCACATTTTCTCTCTACCCAAGCTTATTTCATGGCAATAAAAATCAGTTTTCTTTGTATAGATAATGCAGACAAAATCTCATGGCACACAATAAAGATTTAAAAGCACCTATGTAAATAGCTATATTCTTGCTGTATGTATGCATGTACCAAGCCGAAATTTATTGGAACTAGACTTATTTTGTCAACAAGTTAACTCTACTATGGTTATCTTTGATAGAAATATAGGAAACTGTAAACAGAAAAGAATATTAAAAAAATACCTTTATACAAACTTAGATTCTAATATATTAGAATTATTCATTTATTATTATTTAATTATTTTGGTGATGTTATTTTCTACCTGTACACTGAATTCTTCTAGCTTCATATATCACAGCTGTATTACTGGTTACCCCTTAGATCTGTATGATATACCAGAACCTTGCCACTGGACAGCATCTTTTAAGCTATCCCACAGAAAACAGCATGAAATTGACTGAAACTAATTAAAGGTTTTATCACCTGACATATTAAACCTAATAAAACAGACAAGTTTAAAATAGTATTATCCCTTGGGTAGGCACTGCATGGAATGAAGGCATGACCAGAAATTTGTCTAAAACCTCAGGGAATACTGTTGAATTTGTTAGTAAAGCAATAGTTACCCAAGAAAACCTTTCGATTCTTTCCCATGTATTACACTAGACAAAAGAATGGCTATTGATTATAGTCTAGCTGAATATGGTGGGTCTGTTTTGTTATAACTATCTACTGGTTCTTGGCTAAATACCTTTGGCCATGCAGACAAAAACCAAAGAAATGGTTAAATGCAACACCTGCTAAAATTCTCATGGTTCTCTGATTGGTTTCACTGACTGAACTTGGGCTTTGCCTCTTGGTTCTGGAATCTATTTCAGTTTGGATTAACAAACTTGTTTGTTATTATAGAAATCTTTGTTGTTGCTAAACTTTGGGTTTTGAAGTGATCATTAATGCTTATGCCTCATAGAAATGTCAAGCAACTGTAGAAGATACCAGTCTTTAAAAGGAAACTGGCAATAAAGCCTCTCTCTACCTCTGGCTCTCTGTTGTCCAAATGTGGACTGAAGTCTCACAAGAAAATCACTTTCCCTCCAATGTGGGACATTAATACAGGGGATGAGACTTCCTGGCAATGAGGAGTTTAAAGCAAAACATGAGAATTTTTTTGTGATTAATCAGCAATACTTTCCAATGGTTAGTTAGGCTATTAGAAAAAGACCTTGAGTAAAAGGCAGAAATGTATATAGTTGACATTTCTGGAACCATTTTAAAATAAGGTGAAAGCAAACCACTGCAGGGAGTGTGCAAGTGTGTGCACACAATATACAACATTTCATGGAACAAATCCCTGGGCAGGGTGAAACTGACAAAATTCCAGGAAGCCAGAAAAATGAGAATGTCCTATTTGAAAATACTAATAAAAGTAAACTTCTACTACTGTCACTTTATGATTCTCTACCTCACCATTTCCTCATCCATGACCTCATCTTCCATTTTCTTCTTTCTCTTTCTGTAAGAACTGTGCCACCTGGGTTTGTCTTCAGAACATTTTTTAGGTATATACCTAAATCTGTACCCTCAATTGCAATTCTCTTTATTCCCAAACAGACACATTTCTGCCTGCCCACTAACTTCCCTGCTTTCTTACAGTGCTCTTAACAATGGCATTGATTTTCATGAATTAACACCATAATATAATTTCAGATGTAAATATTTCCAAATCATCCTACGATGCAGAAAATGAAAAGTATGCACATTTGCAATATGGTTGAGATAGAAAATGTAATTTTCCAGATTTGGATTCAACATAAAGTTTTCTGTCAATTTTTTAAGTATTTTAAATTTCTGGCTTTTTTTTTTAACTTTCTTTTAGAAAATTAAAAGCAGCTTTGTTACAATATGTCTCTGACCAGTCACAAAACACTACTACATACTTTCCTGAGATCCATCCACTGTTAAGATTGAATGTCACAAACAGGAGGCTTTACTACAACTTCTGAAAACTTTCTTTGTCCTTCAAAACAGGTGAGATAAATTACAAACCTGTTTATTCATTTCTACTTCCTGAAGGACTAGAAACTCTAGCTCAATAGCAGTTCCCTTGAAGGGCTCTTTCTCTTGCTTTACAATTGTGCTCTTATTACCTTAACCTCTTTGGTTTCAGCTAGTTGACTTTATTAGTCAGGAAAGTGTATTTGACTTTTGTCTGCTATGGAAAAAAAAAAAAAGATGAGACATCTAATTTGCTCTTTTTGGTTTTCCATTCTTGTCAAAGTAAACTACCTTCACTATGAATAGTATCCTAGTGTTTTGATAATCTTGACTTAGTTTTTATCAAGTATTGTGCTTTGAGTTAGTTTTTCAGGCTAATTAGTGATTGACTCTTGCAGGCTCAGAAAACTTCTGCATTTCAAACTGTGTAATCAATCAAGCAAAAAAAAAAAATACTGAGCGTACATTTAGATGGTAATGATAGAATCATATAACTGAGAATTATGTTTTAATTAATGAAGACATTTTGGAAAAAATGCATATTCTTCACTTTATTCCTTCTCATTTTTTTTTTTTTTGGTTTAAGGTGATAATGACAATGTATTTCATCATTTTGCATATATATACTTATTCAATTTAGGCTATATCTTATATATATCAACAACGAAAAAATTAGTGCATTTTCAGTACCACTCACTTCCTTTCCAGTGTCTGAAAAATTAGACATTGATTTTTCACTTTATTTTTATTCCTAAGTTTTATAAATTTTTCATTTTTTTCAGGAGCTACAACTAGACCTTCTCTACCATGCCCAAAGGGTGATGCTATGGTATTTATAGAGTTACAGTATTATAACTATTTAACTGTTATTTATTAAAGAAATAAGTTTTGAGTCATACTCAAAGAAAGGGAAGCACATAATCCTAACCCTATATCAATAATCCTTCTAGTCCACTGCTCAATCAGAATAAAAAAAAAGCATTAAGCTTTGAGGTCTGATAAGTTTTCCACTATGGTTTAGTTTTCTTCATCTTTGGTGGGTCATATTCACTCATCACTCTTTCTTTCATTTTATTCTATTCTCCTGGAATTCCTGCTTTGTTACAGTGAACTCCTTGAGGTTTTTTTCCCCATAGCTTAAAAAATTGAAAAAGTTTCTAGATTTGCATGTCAAGAAGTCTTGACTTTACTCCTTTACATGAACAGTAGTTTGGGGGAGTATAAAAATCCAGGTTCAAAATAATTTTGAAACTGAGGTTAAAGGGTTAAATTGCACTCAGATACTAGAGTACAATAAAAGGAAGAAAACTAATCTACACATCTCTTTAAGGCTTGCTTTCACAAACCACAAACCTAAGACTAATGAGCAAATGACAGTCTGAGCATGAGTTGATGGGATGAATCTTGAGCTAAGCTCCAAGCCACTTGCTGCAAAGGAGTGCTTACTGCCGAGGAGACCCCACCAAAGAAACTAAAAATTCCAGGTATCTAAAAAGGACTTTTCATGCTTCTCCATGTAAGGACTCTTCCATAAGAAGCTAACCAAATATAATCAAATTTGTATTTCTTTACCCTTTACTTATTCCTTAGCCAATAAAATTTAACTCCTTTGTTTTCAACCCCATTTCCCCAAAACAATAGAAACCTTTTGCCTCTCTAGACAAGGAGGCATTTTAAGGTGTTTTTTCTCTTGCCTCCTTACTTGTTGACTTGTAATGAACTTTTTTCTTTTCTCAAAACCTGATGTTAACGTAATTGGCTTATTATGCACACTGGCAAGGAGCCCACTGCTTAGTAACAATTTCTCCACATAAATCTGAAGTCATGGTTTTCCTGTCTTATTTGTTTACATGCTATTGATGCTAAATGTATGTCTCTGATTCTCACCCCTTCGTTCTTTATTCATTATTCTCCTTTATTTCTCTTTCGACTCTGGAAGGCTCAAAAATATCTTTATTCTTGCAGTTTTGAATAGCTCTCATTTAGCTATGTGTCTCCATCCATTTACCACAATACTTGGTAGCTATTTTCAGCTAGAAGAGTCATCTTTCCAAAACTCAAGGAATTTTTTCTTCCATTATTATTAGTGCTTTGGTTATTATTAATTTCTCTCCACAATTGTTCCTTGAGTCTGAAACTCTGATTATAACTCCTAGTATATGAAGAACATAATCAGCGCCATGTTCTTAAAACCGCTGCTCAGGGGGAAACTTTTACTCCCCCCTCCCCCAGGGTGGAATCGCATTCTTGTGCATTCCTGTACAGAAAAGGTGTAGGGGGACAATCGCCTTGGCCAAATGCCAACTTCACCATATTTAGAAAACCATGTAAAGGTCAGCCAAACCAATCACTAGCTACCCCTTTGTCCTGAGGCCTGCAGTGCCAAAAAGGGACTATATACTCCGCTCTTCCCCTTGTTCTGGGCCCTTCCTGCCACCCAGGTGCCTCTGGTGTGTGGTTAGGCCCAAGCTAGAGCTTGCAATAAAGTTTCCTCTTGTCTTACAGCAGTGACTGGCTTTTTCTGGGTAGTGCGTCCCATTCTGGCATAACAGTATAGACTCATGCCTTTGACTTTTTTGGGATAATTTTTCATCCTTTAAATTTTTAAAAAAAATTTTCAGGAAGAGATTAGTGGGGAACAGGAAGCAAGTCCCCCTTCCCCTCTTGTTTTGCCTATGTATACATGGGAGAGAGCTAATACAAATCGAGCAACTCCCCAATAGTAGCCCTGTTTAATGAGCTCTGTAGTTCTACTTCCTCAGATGCTCACAGGGAAGCACCCCAGAAAGCCTTTCCTGAGGCACATGTTACCTGGGAGTGTCTCTGGGCTATTCTGGGATGCACTATGCCAGTGTCTGGTTTCTAGATTGTTTACTCTGCAATTCTCCTCCCAATTCAATCTTACTTGCTGTTGCTCAGATATTCTTCAAAGCCTCCAGTCCACTGACTTCCCCAGTTCTTAATTCCAAGCCTTTGTATAAATTAACTATTTGAAAAATATTTTCTTTCATCTCAATGAGAAAATGGGAGGCAGGAGAGAAGGATGCAAATGCATGTTCTGCTATTTTGAAGTAACAGACCGTCTATCTTTGTGTGTGTGTGTGTGTGTGTGTGTTTAAAAGAACAGGTATATTAGAAAAAGAACTAAAGAGGCATCTACAGAAAGCTTCTGCTAAAGCTGCAGTTAAAAGAAAAAGTTTATTACAGGAGTGATTTGTTAGGAGAGACACCTGCATAGACACAAGTGGACAGTCTTGAGACAAGAACTGCCCAAAGTGATTCCTGCGATCTTCTCAAACCTGGTGAAAATTTACCTGTGTTAAACTTTGCTCCATCTAAATAACCAGTGTTTTGTTAATACATAGCTGTTCCTGGATCTACTATAAATCAATTATAATTATATCTAACATCTTTGTGTGGGTTTACATTATCTTTAAAATGAAGGAGGCTAATAAAAATTTTCTAAATTTTTTCCTAAGATTAATATCTAGGGATGCTAAAATTGTCTTTAGTATCATAGGATTCTGTGATGATTTGAAAATCAGTGTCTGCATAAAATAGCCAATACTTCTTTAACATAGACAGGCTAGACATACATGTATTAAGTAATACATGTATTATCTAGAATTTAATGCTTTAAAGAGAGAAATAACATTAGAAAATATAAAAGCAACTAACCTAGTGATTACATGACATGTAGTAGCCACAGACAGTCTTTTGAAGGCTGAGGACAGAAAGAGACAAGCTAGCCCAAACTCCCTGAGGCATGGGCAAATGTGACATGCTAGGAAAAGTGAAGGTCAGTTGGAAAATGGTGTATGAAGAAGGAAAGTGGCAGTCAGTAAGGTCAGAGTAAGGCATTAATCAAATCTCATAGGGCCTTTCACATCATAGTAAGGAATGCGATTGTAGTGGTCCTGGTGGTCCCTTCCTGCTTCTGCTTATCTTGTATGAAAAGCAAAGCAAATCTGCTGGCGTGAAACACTGGGACAAAAATACCTAAACCCATATTAAATAAGGAAAAAACATATTTTTCATAAATTGACAAGTTGTGTTTCAGAGTACAGGCCTCTAAGAATAGTTGCTGTCCTTAAGGTGCTTTCACTACCCAGACTAAAAAATAGCCAAGGAAAGTGTAACTAAAATGCCCAGTTCATGGCTAAACACACAATACTTAAAAGTGCTCAATTTTGCTGCAGTTGTAGACCTAAATTTGGGTTACTCCATGATTTGGCAAAAAGCAACCAATCAGATTTACTAACTGATCTGGTATGTCTTTTTTGTTCTCAAATTCTTTAAATAGTGCCCAAAGCATATCCCTTCACATTCTGAAACTTTACAGTTATTCTAAATATCATTTTTCAGTATGGTGGGTGGGTGGGTGGGTAGGGTTCTTCATTTCTTTTGCCTTCTTCAGCAAGTGCTTTGTTACCAGCTTTTATTCCTCAGTTAGCTAGGCACTATTTTGCTTTGTAGGTCAGGATTTTGCTTTTACTTCAATAAAAAATTGATCATAGTCAACTCTCGAGGGGAATGCTAGCATGACAATTTAGTGCAACAGGTTATCGATCTGGAAATAAGGAGAGCCATAGTTTAAAAGGGAGGAGGAAATTATTTCCAAAGGTATAAATAATTTATGAACATGAAAAGAGCAGAAGGAAGAAGTAACATACATGAGTGTGTGTGGACTTACATATATGTAAGCATTCTTCTCTTGAAGTATAATCTCATAACAATATATTTCAAATGACAGTGGATAATTCAATATCATTTTCAAAAGATGTTAACTGCCGGCTCCTGAAAATTTGCATGATGTGAAAACAATGAAGTAAACCTTCAGGTTGAAAAGAAAGCTTCTATTCTATCCTTATACCTTCTGTAAAAATCAAAATTGACTGCCTAGAGCCCAACATTATGGATCAACTTATAGTTAAGATATAGCAATGGCTTTTTTGATACAAAAGTTTGATTGTATTAAACTTGTTTGCATCAACCTTCTGATATAAAAGTTTGATCTGGTATTGATACAAGACAAAACAGCCTTGTAAGACTGTGTACTTATGTCAGCTACTTGTTCCTTCTGCCAATCCCAACATTGATGATACCACAGAAAGCAAAAGGAGGCTGCTAGATCTCAGAAGCTCATATAAGAACTGGGAAACTCTTCAAGGATGACCAATGGTCAGGACCCAGTGTGGACAGTTAGACAGCAGTTCAAAGTGGGAAGAGGTAGGTACCCACAGAGGAAAGACTCACATGGAGTGTCCTAGTTTTTCTTTCAGTTATTGGCCCAGCAGCAGGTCACTGGAGACAGAAAAATAGCAACCTCAGTTTCCTACAGTGGTTCCAGAACATTTCCTCCCACTGAGCAAAGATATACAGAAGTGCTCAGTTGAGGTAGCAATTCCACCACGGGACATGTAGATGACAGACATTCTATCATGGGTCTATAAAAGGAAGCTGATGGGATATTTATGTTTTATATGGATGGTAGTGGGAGGTTGGACCCCATCGTGGGGGACCATAGGATGAATAAATGAAATCGCATAATGAAATATTAGGCAGTAGTTGGAAGCAGTAAACTTGGAGCATATGACTGTCTTGGTAATATAGCTGAAGTATAATTGCAAGAAACAGAATGAGAATCATAGCACATATTACTTTTCAATGTTAAAAACTCTTTAAGTATATAGTTTATACATGCAAATCCAAGGGTGTATATCAATCCCACTAGAGTGTCTGATGAGAATGGGAAAGAATTGGAGTGAATAAGCAGAAAAAAGGGGGGTAAAATCAAGTAACATAACAATCAAGTAAAAATGACTGATGTTGATACTATCAGCATAATAAGAGCAAGATTAACTTGTATCTCTGATTTGGGAAGTGTCTTCCTTCCACTTACCATGAATAAGAACTATACCAAATGCCAAATATTATCTAGTGCTTAAACAGAATCTAATAGTTGTAGATGAAAAGAAAATTTAGCTTACTGACATTCAGAGACAAAATGAAAACTAATGTCAACATCAGTCACTGATGTAAATAATGCTCCAAATGCATGTAGCTTTTTGGATCATTTCCATTTTTAATCCTTTTGGGAAACACTGAAACTATTCAGCTTGGCTATCTACTTATAATGCAAATTACATTTTGGGGTAATTTCATAGATGGTTGTTCTTAGTTTTCCCTAGAAGTCCATTAAAAGGGTGTGCTTTGTTACAAAACAAGCAACCCCAGTCATAATGAAGGACCCTAAACTATCTAGTTTTATTACTTGGATAAAAAAAAAGGATGAGATGACAGTAATGGGTTACTCGAAGACTTCACGTACAGTACTATATAAGTTAAAGCCTCACAAATCTTCCCAAGGTACACTAGCTAAAAGGTTTTTATTTTCAGTAAAGTACATATTTCTTAGAGCATGAAGCTGAATGCTCTACAGCTTACAGTCCTAACATTAACTGTGGTAGACTGAATAATCATCTGTTCACATTGCTGGCTCCCTTCTTTCTTTCATCCGTCTTTACCCACCCAAGGACACTGAGCCTGGCTATGTGGCACAATTAGGCTGGTGAAATGTGAGAGGCCATGCCATCTGCCACATCTGAGCAGAAACTTCACGGGACTGTGCAGCTTGGTGGGAGCCCTCTTGCTCCCTCATTGAAGCAGGAGGATAGCATGTCCCAGGCAGGGGCTGCTCCTTTAGCTCGGGCTCTAGTAAGAGCCAAACCCTGATATAATCTGCAGTCCTCTTATTGTAAACCACTGAGATTGGGGGTTTATTTGTTTAAAACTGGGGAGAGATACAGGATTTCAATTACTAGGTGACAAAGAATATAGCATCTGCTTTCTTCATATAAACTAAGGATAATTCTTTATGTTTCCCTGTGAGAAGTGTTATCTCACTTTAACTAATGATTCCATAATCTACCTTTGATTACCTTAGCACTATTTCAACATATCTTGCTATTATCTCCCTATCATCTATCAAAATATTCTAACATTTAATATTTGAGTCTCTGGAAAAATACTTAAGTAATATGTTGATTAATCTGAAATCTTATTTTTTTCACACTCACACAGACCATGCATTAGAATGCTGGGAGGAGGGGCTGTTAAATCTTAAACAACTTCATGTAGAAGAAGCAATGGGTGGCAGAACAGTGGTAAAAATTTCTTATGATGATGTCTAATGTAGCACTTGCATATAATAGGCATTTAATAACTAATGAATAAGTGAAGACTAAAAGTTCACATTACAGAATTCCCTGTCAATTATTTAAATGACAGGCAAAGAAGAGGCTGAGAGGAAAACATGTGAGTTACATGCACTATTGCTCATCCCAGACACATGTCTGTAAATGATGGAAATTGACCAGAAGGAAAAGGAATGCCAATCCTCTCTGGTACTCACTTTGCATTAAGAACCTCACCAGTGGTACTATCATCAGGAACATTCAGTTCTAAGCTGACAAGTACAGAATCAACCAGGAAACCAGACTCAGACCGAGAGGAAGAATGGGAAGAAGTATGTGGGGATCACCACTCTTGTTCCTCGGGTCAGAGCATACAGTGTTAGATAGTGACATACAAACATGACCAAAACGTGGTTGATAACCCAAATGCTTCTTACACTATTATAGACACAGTCATTAATGTGTCAATACAGGTTTAAATCTATAACTAAAAATCATGATAAAGCCACAAAGAACAGTGAACTAATCACTCCTTAGTCTTTTGGCTAAGACCAAATGCATAGAACCGTACACTCCCAGAAATTAAATGCAGTTGTTCTGAAAATTTTTCTATTCAGAGCCTTCATTTTATTCTTGGTTTTCTTGGAGATCTATACTGATTTCACTGAAGTCAAGCAACTATTCACCTAAGTTTCTAGCAGTTTAGCTAAGTTTTAATCTTCACTTCTCCACTGTCAACAGCAGTTTAACACCTACATTAACCTGCCTGGCAGTGAGCCAGGTCACATACTTTTATGCTGATACAGCAGGTAGAATATCTACTTTTAAAAGCTGCAAGATCATTGCTGATGGCATGGACAATTCCGACCAAATGAATTATCCTGGTATCTTAAGATGACATTCTTCCAAAGTTACTCATTTCCAGGACCAAGGCACACTTAAAAGGTTGGTGACACAATCAAAGGACAAAAACTTGTCTAATTTCATGTCTTGTGAAATAAAATAGGTGCTTTTTGTTTTGGTCTTTAAAGGAGAAAAAATCTCTAAATGTAAAATGCTATTTATGCCATGATGCTGGGGGGGGTGGGTAAGGCTAACAGGCCTGGTAAAAAATCCATTTGTTGCCAACAACATGTTTATGACATTCTATGAAAGTATAGCGTCTCCTGTGATTCCCAGGGATTGCTAATACTGGTAGAAGAAACTAGAAGTTGCTTTAATCTCACTGTTGGAGCATATGACCTGGACAAAAACTGTTCCTCACAGTTAGATGAGTCTCACAAAGCAGAGATTCAAGTCAATAAGGATAGGCCATTAAGAAATTAAGTTTCAGAATGTCTAGACCATATCATTATGGAAAATTAGTAAGAAATTCCAATCCAGGCCTAGAGACAAAGAACAGGAAAACACAAGGTCTAGGGAAATTTTAAGTGATACACACCCTTTCTGAATGAATGTGATTACTCTAACATGATGAAAGAACCACTAGATGCTCTTGAGTTTTGATTAGTTTACTTGACATTATTTGTAATGGCAAAATTTCAACTTTTGGTCTACTTGCTCCTCAATGGAAGATATTCCAGAAATATAATGTTTTATTTTATTATGAATAAATGCTGATTAATGGATAGCATTAATGGGTGTCTTTATCCTTTTCTCTCATTAATACCTGCTTTCTTAAGATTTGGCTTAAATATCATCTTATCCTGCTACACACTATTAACCTCCCCAGGGAATGACTGCCATCTCCCTTATGTTCCATGTTCATATCTTTGTTAGTGTATTCATTACTGTATATTATGGTTACTTGTTCAGATGTCTTTCTCTATATAGAGTGTGATGATTTCCTTGAAATTACCAGGCATTTTGTTTATTAATGAAATACCAACTCTGACTACAGACCATTTTTAAGAACATGTTGAATAAATGTTTTTATAATTGAATTTAAATCTGGAGAGAATTTAAATCTGGAGAGAAGGTTTAAATTGGGTCTCTTAAAACCTTTCATCAATGATGTATAGGAAACAAATGATCATTCTTTTAGATAATCTAAAGTTGGCAGGAAGAGCATATGCACTGAATGACAGAATGCTCCCAAATCTTGACAGACTAGAAAAATGAAGTTATCCTAACAAGATAAATGTTGGGCTCTCCCTGGTAGTGCAGTGGGTTAGAGCGCAGCACTGCAAGCTGCTGCAGCTGCTTCAGTGTGAGTTCGATCCCCAACCCAAAGGTGACCCACATGGAGAGGCAGACCTTTCCTGACCCTCCTGCTGCTCCCTTCAGCAGTGTACTTCATCCATCTGCCTGTACTGTTCTTCACTCTGTCTCTGGTGAATCCTCTCACCCCCTGCACCTCTGGCCTGTACCCCAGTTCTGTATGAATAAATAAATCGTTAAAAAACAACAACAAGATAAATGTTGACAGAGATAAAATGCAAGGTATAGTTCTTCCACTCAAAGTGCCAAACACAATAACATGAGATAGAGTAAATAGTTTATTACTACATATATACATAATGCTTTAGTTAATAAATGATGTAAATTCAACACAAGTCAACAGTGTGATAAAGCTGGCAAACAGGCAATGTGAAATTGGGTGTCTATAGTGAAGGGAGCCATGGTTTCTCTGTGGCATGCCATACCCTCATCATGTACTTCTCATGAAGATGTTCTGTTTGGGACATAACATTCAGAAAACAATTAAAAGGGACAAATGGTGCATTCTGTGTTGGTTGGCAGCAATGGAAATGTACAGTTTGGAAAAGGAAAACTTAGTTGGACAGTTATGTTTTCATTTTATGAGTCTACATGATCAAAAGGATTAGTAGGTAAATGGCATCAATATGTAAGATAACTTGACTATAGTCAGAATTGACCAACAACGGAAAGTCACTGACAATGTTGGTAAGGTCTTTTTTACTGGTTCCGTCCAGCCCAGAAATTCTTGATTCTAAACCTTTTGGCTGATCAGGTTTTTTAAAATATGGAGCTTCCCTGATTTTAGAAAAAGGTAATGTTCTCTCAACATTTGATCATTCCACTGTGGAGAATGAATAGTCATAGTACCTTAACATTGTTAGTAGATTGCAAAGCATTAAGAATCAAACTAAAAAGTACAGTGACTGGAAGCAGTGGAATTAAGGCTTACTTCTCATGCAATCTTTGTTTCTTAGCTAACCATATAATTACACATCTAAAGCATCTCAGAACTTTTAGTTGTGTTTGGCAGTTTGCATTATACCTCCACAATTGAAGTTGCTGAGTAATATTTTGATCCATTTTGGTATAATCAACTTTCTTCTGGAGTAGATTCAAATATGGAGCAAGAGGAAACCTATTTGAATCCATTCCAGCTGGAACCCTGTGTGTTGTGATATATACTAACAAAATAGATGCCACAGGAGACAAGTTTTTGGTGGCTGAAATCTCTACATTTTCCATCTCATTATAGCTGAATGAAAATGTGTTCTGTGTATTTATGAGTCAAACTAGAACATTATTACTAAGAAATGGAGGTAACATTTTTTTCTAAAGGGAAAAAACATAACAAAATTTATCCCCAAATCATCTACAATTGGACACCAACATATAGATACTAACATATCTTTTAACACTTAAATTTAATGGAAAAGAAGCAAATGATAAAAATAAGTAACAAAGGAATATCTTCTGTATTAAGAACTTAGTGGGGAAAGAACAACTTTTAGATTATATTTACTGGTAAAAGATTTAATTTCCAAGTACTGGAAATGAAAATGGTCAAAAGGTAGAAATTCTAAACCCAGTTCTGACACTGACTTTTGTGTAAGAGAGTAACAAGTCACTTTCTTCCTTCATAAGAAAAAGAAACTAAAACTTTAAGGAGAAACAGATTCAGGCAGATCATATACACAGGAAGTGATGGTTCAGGATTTGGAAGTAGGTCTCTCTAACTCCAAATCTAATTCCATTCAATATTTTATGTATCTCTCAACATCAAATAAGATAACTGATTTCTATTCCATTTTGCCACACAGCATGTCTGAGGGAGTAAAAGATAAGAATTGGCACTTTTAAAAAAAAACTCATATTCTAGAACAGAGATTTCTATAACAAGATAACAACTGTTTTTGACTTTGTGTGCCATGTCATCTCAGTTACAACTTCTGAACTCTGCCTTTGTGACACAAAAACAGCCAAAGACAATGTGTTAAGTGAATGAGTATGATCATATTCCAATAAAACTGTACTTTAAGAAAACGATGGTGGCATGATGGCATCAACATAAAAAAGGTAATTCAAAATACATTCAATAAAAATACTGTAAGACGGCCCTCCCTGGTGGCACAGTGGGTTAAAGCACAGCACTGAGAAACTAAAGCCACTTCCGCATGAGTTCGATTCCCACCTCCTCGGGAGGTGACCACATGGCGTGGCAGACCTCTCCTGACCCGCCCGCTGCTCCCCTCAGCAGCGTACTTCATTGATCTGCCTGTTCTGCTCCCCACTCTGTCTCTGGTGAGGTCTCTCGCCACCCCTGAGATTCTGGCCTGTACCCCAGTTCTGTATGCAGAAATAAATAAATCTTAAAAAATACTGTAAGACTTTATACAATGACAACTATAAAAAATTACATAAGACTTATGTAAATGAAACAATATTTACTGTTCATGGAGTGGAAAACAATGTTGGTAAGGTGGGCAATACTCTTCACACTACAGATTTAAAGAATCTCCACTAGTGGATGCCTATCAAAGTTCAAATAATCTCAATCTGTTTTTCTTCTTCAGAAATTAGCAAATTGATTTTAAAACTCATAAGGAAATATAAGTGACCAAACTAGTCAAACCATAATGAACAAGAAGAAAAAAGTTGGAAGACTTATACTTTTGGATTTCACTTACTCTAGAATTACCTTAAACAAAACAGTGAGGAACTAGCATAAAATTAACAGACAGACTAACAGAATAGCATTGAGTGTCTAAAATAAGCACATTTATGGTCAATTATTACATGACCAGAATGATTTCAATAGGAAACAGTCTTTTTAAACAAATTGTGCCAGGATAATTGAAGAAGTTGAATACCTTCTCACACTAAACACAAAATTAATTCAAAATAGACCAAAGCTCAAAACTCTCACAAGAGAAGACAGAAGTGAATCTTCATGATCTTGGATTAGACAATAGTTTCTTGAACACTTCCCAAGGGTTCTACTAATACCATCATTGTTGGGGATTAGGATTTTGAAATAGGAATTTTTCAGGGGCCACGGTTATTCAGACAATAGCATGGTTCCACTGTAAACATCCCTGAATTCTAATTCTTTAGAAATAGTCCCAACCAGTCAAATCTCTGTTAAAGTCAAAGATCTAATGAGATTATGTAACTATGTTCAGGAATTCCACCCAATATTTAACAACGATCCCTCTAAGGAAACTCCTCCTTATGTCTTTGTGAGGCTGGAATGAAAGAGCAGTAAGTGCAATATGATATGCCATCAGGAGAAAGAGAAACAGAAATATTCAGAACTTTAAAAACCTACTAACACTTAAAAAGTCTGCTTTCAGAGCTCCAAAGGCCCGGAGTATGCCAGAATCCACACAAGACTGTGCTTCTGTTGATGGGTGTTCCCACATTAGAACAAAATGATGGCCATGTTTCTCATTTCTCAATTCAGCATTGTCCTGTGCAGACAGCACAGAAGTAACAAAACTAAAGAAACAATGAAACTGCCAGCCACTGAGAGACTAGAGAGGAGAGAATGGAAATGGCAGGGAAAGTGTGTGGGGAGAGCCAGCGGTGGCCCTGGTCTGGACCTGCTGCTGGGCCAACTTCCCTGTGGAGAAGGAAACCCTACTTCATAAAGACTGCACCAGAGACCATCTGTCCATGCCAGCTGAGCACAATAGATTGGGGGAGGGAGGAGAAGTGGGTAATCAGAGAGCTGGATCATCAATAAAAAGCTCCAGGAAAACAAGTCGTATTCACAGTTCTGTGTTAGCCCAACAAATGCTCTGATCACTTGGAAAACTGGAACTCAACTAGGTGAAAATTTTATATACAGTCAGGGTAATGTGAGGAACTTAAGTTCTCCTTTGTGCTCAGGAAAACTTTATTAAAGGCACTCCAGAGCATAAAGGATAATTATGACACTCAAAATAGTCTCCTCCTATTCCCAACCTCAATTTCCCTTTTGCTTCCACACAGAGTACCCCAGAGTCCCAGACACAGGGCTGGGGAGCACCATGTATACTTTGGAGTGTGTTCAGCACCTTGCTACCCTCAACTTGCAGCAACCCTGAGATCCTCTGAGGTGATTACTTACATTGATCCTCACCTTTTGCTTCTGTCCACTGGCATACCGTCACTCCTGCACCTGGTAATGGTGCTTAAGCTCATTCCATTAAGTCAGAACAAACATTGTCAGGATAATTCAATCTTCCCTCTTCAGGCCCAGAAGTCCCTTCATAAGAAAGGGATAGGAATCATCATGCTGCTAATACTTCTTCTTTCCCAAGATTTTATAGGTTATGGGAAGATAAGCACAGAAAATTCAGAATACTCATACAACATCTCAACCGTCACAAAGAAAATCAGTAACATAGACAGGGTTAGGATGAGTGCTGTTTTCATTATTCCTGTAACATGTTAAAGCACTAATTTGCTTTAGAGGAACATCCCTGAAAGTGCCTGTGGGCAAGGACCATCCCTTACTCACCTGATCATCCTCACTCACTCACATGTAGTAGGTACCTGAGATACAACGAATGAGCATGTGCACATGTGAGGGTATGAACAGATGTGAGCTTACTCCCACGTGCATATGTGCACACATACACACCCAAAGGAAGCCACATGGGTTGTTTGTGATTATAAAGTAATTACATGATTTGTTTCTCATAACAAGAATTAGTGATCTCCATACGACTTCATTTTCAGTTCAAACTGATAAAAGAGACCAGATAAAGAGAAATGCAATGGAAACACTAACACTTCTCTATCCTTTGAAATCCATATTATTACACCCAAGATTGACAGTATCTATAGGGAGGGCTAATCATAACTATGTGGTATTATTAGTTAAATATTCCATATGCATTACTTCCATCCCCTGGATAAGCTGAGCTCTGGTGAAGCATTCAGTTAAAAGTAATTCCAGAAAATTTTAGATTTTGTCTTAAAATTCTCTGCTATCCCCCTGGAACCCAAAAAAGAGCTAGACACATTCAGGGACTCATGGCATGTGCTGAATGAAAGATCTGCTAACCTTAGAAAAGTCCAGCATCCACCCCACCCTATAGCAATAGCAGAAACTGGCCTACAGCTTCTAGAGAACACATGCATTCTCTCCTCTGTATAGTATTTCTAGCTAATGTTGTGAGATGACTATTAACAATAAGATGAATCTGTTCTTAGCAAGAGCCTCAAGGCACAGAATTGGAGGAAACATTTGTTGTCCTTGTTTGTTAGCAATGATAACAATTAGAAATGATCACGGCAATATTTTAATTCTGTACATCTCAGGTCTTCTTTGAGTACCCTATTTAAAGTAGTCTCCTTAGTCTGATTTATGTTTAATGCATAGCATTTACCGTTACTGCATTACATGTGTTTACTTGTATACTGATATCTCCATGGGAGGAAGGCATCAGCTTTGTTCTCCACTCTAAACCCCACCCACAGTGCCTAGGAAAGACCTGGCATGTAATAGGTTCTCAATAATTACTTGGTCATGTTGCTCACTTTACAGCTTATAGGGAGTCAGGTCTTTATTTGAGGTAAAGTGCATAGGTCTAAAAATAAGTTGTGACTCACAATTATTACACGTGCACACGTGTATGCATACATGCACGCACACATACACACACACACACACACACAAATACACATACCCTATTAAACTGAAATAGAAGCCTTCAGGAAATAAACATCTAGAGCTTAGGGAGCATATTCCTGACCAAAAAAAAAAACTCATCTAGTCATCAGCAGGAAGAAACAGAGCCAGTAAGTATAGAAGATTTGGACAGAGATTTGTTGCATTCTACTAAAAAAAGTGTGTGTGTGGGGAGGGGGGGATTGCTGCAAGTAAGCCAGATGGGATAGAATGTCATGAAACTTACAGCAGATGGCACTAAAATATTAAACTAACATTTCCTTTTGCTGCAAGCTGAGCTCTATGTAAATGCTATTAGAGGAGTCAGTCTATTTTAAAACATGCAGATGAAAAAAATGAATCCTGTTTTGTTAAATCATCCTGCTAAAAACAACTCCAAGCATTAGCATCTAATGTGCTTTCACACAAGCGATCTGTTAATATTATTCAGGCAAGGTTATGTCTAACAAAACCACCCAGAATAGAAGAATAAAAAGCCCAGTCTCATGAATCTGTTCAAAAGCAAGCACAGTGTGGTAAAGCCGTGAAAATCTGCTTCTCTGATCTCCATGGTAACAGCAGCAACCCTCAGACACTTTTAAAAGCAGATTTGTTTTTCTCCTTTTCAAATACCTTTGCATGGTATTTTTGGACAATGTTGAAATACAACTGATATTGCATCAGGTGTAAACACACTGCCAGTTCCAATAGCTTCAGTATTAGACAGGGTGGTTCATCATGTTCTCACTTACCCCATGATGGTGCCGCCACTGTTACAGTGCAGCACCTGGCTCTCTGGGGATGCCGCAGAAAATTGCTGTCAACTGAAAGTCGGGCTAAAATAATATTTATAGGCTGGCATGAGCAGCTGGAGAAGATACTCTCGAGATTTATAAACCATACAAAATAATCAGGATATTATCCATCTGCTTTGCAAATATAATTTAAGACTCCCACCTTAAAAAACAGAGCCACCGAATACTCATTTACTTTTTGACTGAGTCTGAGATGTAGAGACTACCAAGTCCCCGTAACCAAGAAGTAAGAGAAAGAATTAAAAACCAAATCATGTACACAGGAGTGCACCAAACAATTCATTCAATCAATGTTTATGTTTCAGATCATCATACAGTAAAGGAACCAAGGAACTTTCCATTGCTCCATTGCTCTTATTACAGTCAATACAATGGAAGTTATAATTGTGACAAGTTGAGATATTTGTTCATTGGGTAATTATTAATGAACAAATGGAAGACACTGGGGGATTCCTGAAGGAATCTGAATATGAACTGGGTGTTAAATGATGTAAAGACATTGTTTTCTTGGATGTTATAATGATTTTGTGGCTACAGAAGAGAAATTTCCTATTTTTAGAGATGTATAGTAGGGTTGAAATATTTTGCTGATTGTGACTTAACTTTAAAGTGCTCACCCCCAAAACAGATAAAACAAATGAGATAAAATAGCAATCAATGATTGTTAAAAATTTTGATCCATATTTGGAAGTTTATTATACCACTCTCTCCAGTCTATGTGAGCAACTCTCCATAATACTCTATTTTAAATTAAAAATAGAACTGTGGCCCTCCCTGGTGGCACCAAAAGATTAGGACACAGCCCTACAAGCTAGCTGCAGGTGGTAGAGTGAGAGTTCGACCTCCGGCCCCAGTGGTGATCCACATGGCAAGGCAGACTGTTCCTGACCCGCCCGCTGTCCCCTCAGCAGTGTACTTCATAGATCTGCCTGTTCTGCTCCCCGCTCTGTATTTGGTGAATCCAGATACAGAATCCCTCACTGCCCTTACACCTCTGGCTTGTACCCCAGTTCTGTATGCATAAATAAATCTTTTTAAAAAGTAGAAGTGTGATACTCACTTTTATGAATTAAGAGTTAAGTATCTGAAGGACCAGCTTTTATCTTCTCTTTTTTAAAGCATGGTTAAAATACATATTATTTTATAGATGATAATTCTTTGTTATTGCTTGTGAAATACCTTGTATAGACTTTTTGAGTGAGTTGATTCTTCTATTTTTGAAAGCAAAACAACATGGTGGACAAAGAAGATGAAGCAAAATGTACCAAACAAGAAAGCTGTCACAAGCAGCCTTTGAGATGAAGACAAAAACTCTCCCTGGTGCAAGTCCTCCACGGCAGACAAGAGCCTGCCCTGAACTGGAAGCACAGCAAAGCCGGCTTTCCCACTCAGAAAAGCATATAGCAAAAGCAGAAGCACTTTTTTGCTTTATTGGAGAAATACATTCACCTGAAGCACTTTATATAAGAAACAAATAACCCCTCAAGAATTTGTTTGTTTAAAGATTTGATGGTATATTTATCATTGTGAAAACAAAGCCAAACCTTGCCTCCCAAAATATCTGATTATTTAGAAAGGAATTTTCCGTAAAAATAAATGATAGGAAGGAGCCTTCCTTGAAATGTGAAGTTATGCTTTGGGAAGTAGGAAAGAACAGTCTGCAACACTCCAAGATAGCCACGAATTTAATCCCTTTTAAAGGAAAGCAGCTACCCTCCTGGTCACTCTTTAGGATTGAGAGAATCCATCCTGTTGGCCTAGTAACAATTGCTAGGACCAGTGCTGGGGTATTGGACTAAATGTTGTGATGGGAAATAATATTCCTGCTGGGCTGTGATAGGATGGGGACTCATCCAACTCCTCTGAACAAGAGCCCAAGTGCCCTGGAGGAGGGCAGGCTCCTGACAGAGCTCAAGTGCATGGCCCAGTTGCGACGGCTGTGCTTTATTTACTTACAGGCGGCCTATAGTCAGTCTAGGGGCTGAGCCTCCCAGGGTAGCACCCAGCTGCTTCACACACTCTGGTAACCTTGGAAACTCCCATTACCAGGGTCTGTAGCTTATCTAGTTGGTACAATCTAGATGATACAGAGACTGTGATCACAACTGCTGTCATTTATGATGTTGCAGGTCTACTAAAGTTCTTTAAAAACACAATTCCATTCAATCGTTTACATTCCATTACAATTCTAAGTATTAAGAATTACTAGTCATACTTTACAGATGAAGTTTGGGAAGTTTTAGGCTTGCACAGGATGGATCAATGTTCAGACTCAAATCTATCTTATTCTAGAATATATGCCTTAATCGCAATGCAATACAACCTTAATAAGTCCTATTTTAAACTGGACTCTGCAGTATTCAAAGTAAGACACCTTCATGGCAGAAAGTTTTCCCAGTTTAGAGGGATTATAAAGGTTTAATGGGCTGGTCTTGTGCAAATTCCACAGGCTTAGCAAAGAAAGACTGACATGGGCCTATAGTGATGCCACCTTCTGCTCTGTCAACTTAAATCTATAATTGACTGCGTCAGCTGAGCCTCAGAAAGGATCTTTCTCTGCTAAGTCTCTTTGCCCCTTCCTGGGCTGATCACTACAGGAGCACACAGTCAAGAAGTGGATGCCCTTCACGGGTCACAGTAGGAGAGCAATATACACTGTTTACTTTTTAATCGATCTATTATTCTTTAATCTTTCACTAGACACAATAACATTTAAATGAGCCCTTGGAAAAGAGGCATAAATAAAATCTTGTACTATACTTCATAGGCTCACCTATGTGTCTGGACTCTCCATTCAATCATTTGCCAACTGTTTATTGTGCCTCTGCTACTTACTAGGCATTTCTGAAAGCCTAGTAAGATGAAGAGATGAGGAGGAAAAGAAAGTATGTGATCCCAAAGAGCTTAAAGTTTAGTCAGTAGAAAACAGCATTAAATAAACAAGCAAATGCACAGATAATAAAATAATCATTATATGATATAATAACAAATAAAAACAAACACACATGGGATGATAATAAGTGCAATGAAAGTCTGAAAAAGAAATACTTGTTTAAAAGGCCCTGTGATAAGGATATAAAGCTCCTCAAATTTCCAGGGAGAATCATGTTACTAATTCTGGTCAATGGACCAGAAGCAAAAGTGACATGTGTGGTTTTCAGGAGGCGGCTGTGAAGTACCAGAGTGCCCCCCAGCTAGCTCTCCCCTGGCATGGCAGCATGGGCAGCATATGTTGCTGTACAGTGTAGCAGAAGGAAGGGAGCTTGGGTCTCTAATTGGATAAAGGAGAGTCCTCAGCAACTAGCATCAGATTTTGTATGAGCTAGAAATTAATATTTGTTGAGCTAAGTCTCTGAGATCTGGGGCTTTGACTGCAATATGGCCTGACTCACCGAGTTAAAAGTTGGCATGCCTGATTGTGGGGGGGGGGGGGGAGGGAGGAACACAACGAACAGGACTGACAATGATAACACAGAGCCCAGACACAGATGGGGGTAATTCGGTGGCTGTCAACACTGGATGGACATTTTAAGTCACCTGGGAATACAACAAATACTGATCTACAAATAATTGTGCCTTAAATTATACTCTGAGATGATTTAAGGTGGGGCTGAAGCATCTATATTTTGACAAAATACTCAACGGAAGATCATAAAGTGGGTCAGCTGGCTTTCAGAACCTCCCCAGAGGCAACCTGTCCTACAATATGCTTGGAAAAGAGCTTATTACTGAGATCAAGTCAGCTTCCTATAAATCATTGGAAAGCAGCCAATCAAACTGTGACATATGAGGAAAACCTGTAAGCCTACTTGCAGAAATTTTATGAAATAATACGTTGTGGAAAGAATTACTGCATTAAGTGAGTAATCTCATCCCAATGTATTAAAAGAATTATTAACATAAATCCTTACTCAGTAATAAAATGAGAGGGTGATTATAAGTAATCACCCTAAATTATCTCAAGAGTCCTGTGATGTAGGTGTTGCTCCTTTAAATACATTTTTTAAAAAGGGAGAAAAGACAGGTTAACTTGTCCAAGTCATGGGGTGAGTAATAATGGATGGTGAGATCCAAACCTAGCTGGCCATGCTCCTTGTCCTTGTCAAGAGAGTCTTTGCCATAGACGAATGGGACTAGAGAAGACGGTTCTCAGGATGGGGCCACTGCTGGTGGGAATCTTCAGGTTCTACCTGCGGATCCAGTCCTTGGAGAACAGAACCGCTCACAGGCCACCAGAGAACTATGCAAATGCCCCATGAAACAATTTGCTCTTCTTGCTCCAACATTCTCCTCAGCGGCAATGATGAACTGATGGCTCCACTAAGACAGAATCTGCCTGGCACATCTCCCGTGTATATTTATTAATGGGCATTCTGGGTCATACCCAAATCAGATACATTTGTATTTCCGTACACTTCTGAGAATGGAGTGATGAGCTGAGGAGAACACTCCCTACAGCAGAGGACTGGTCCTAACTTCACGTGATTCATTTTTTCAGAGCCTTTTGGAGGTCTGTGCACTGGACAGTCACTCTAGCTCAATAGACATCAAAAATAATCAGTTTGTAAACAACTGTATAGTGTAACCTAAGAAATAAAAAATATGGAGGACCCCAAGGAAACAGGGTACATGGGTGTTTCTTTTGAAAGGGAAGAAAGAAGAGTTCGGGAATCATGGGCTACAGATTGGAAGAGGGGGCAACTTTAGTGGCACAGAGACAGTATGAGGCTAAGGGACAACATTGGGTCCAGGGACACATTAACGGTGGGAGGCAGGGGCTTCCCATGTGGTCTATTTCCCAGTCTCATCTGGGGTTAGCCCGACCCAGAGGGAACTAGCTCATAGAAACTTCTTGTGCTCCTGCTCTGCTCTGGTGGACTCAATGGTCACCACCAGGGCTACTTCTTACATGGCACAATTCCTGAGGGCAACAGCTACTCAACTAAAGCTTTACTCAGTTTCCATGACATTTCACTAAGGAACATTTTAAGGATAAGACTATCTTTTCTTAGTTTACTCAGAATGACCTTGCCAGTAATTCTAACAGTAGGCCTAATTTGCTAATAAGCAAAAGAAGGAGAAAATGAGAAACGTATATAGAAGAAACAAAATATGAACCAGGCAACTACAGGGTATATGTTTCAACATATATTCCAACTATAGATCTTATTTATACATCATGGCTTATCATGTAAGTCAGGATGACAGAACAGTAATGAATAACCACCAAATATCAGTAACCTTACATGAGAGAAATGCCTTAATAGATCAAAATATTCATTCGCAAGCAAACTTTCTCCAGGTAATCTCTGAGGAGCCCATGTTACTTCCATGTCTAGAGCCTTGGAAGAAGGAAGAGACACAACTATATCCTCACCATCTTGTCCAGACATGACCCACACCACTTTTCTCCACTTCACTGACAATATTAGGCCCATAGCGTCACACAGATGCAAACGGGTGAGGGAATGCAGTCGTTCCTAAATGAGCAGCTACTTCCCAACAACTACTCCAAACTACAGAAGAGAAGGCATCAATATGGTGGAAGGTTAGCCATCTGCTTACAAAATAAGCATCATATAGATTTAAGGACAATGTTACATACAGTTGGAGTGGCTAATCCTATGTCTCGCCCTGGAGTAAGTAAGTTTGGAGTTGACAGATGAATACTAAGACTAAAATTTCCACAGTAACCAGAATAAAACCACTAGAGGTTTTAGGTCTCAAAGTCAAAGACAAGATTTTTGGCTTTGGAATTACAACTTAATGAAATATACAGAAAACCACAATTTCAAGAGGCTATTTTCAGAAGAATAAGAAATGACCTAAAAATATGGACCTCAGCAAAGGGAAGGAAAAGAAATTATAAAAGGGATACACTGGACAATGAGTCCATTTTACTTCCATCTAGAATTAATTTACTTATAATTTTCTTTATTTCCAACATTTGAGGAAACTATCATTCTATGAAACTGATTCACCTGTCAGTTGGATAACCTAAAATATATATAAAAAATGTCTTAATTTCCAGCTGATTGATGGCATAACACTTGAACTAATATACATACATATATTGTATAATATTATAAGTCCTATGTACATCAGTATAACTTTATGACATTAAATCTTAACTTCAAATTCTAAAGCAACTTAACACAGAAAATAATTTAGTTTTACTTATGAACAAATCAACTATCTGGAAATCAATTTAACCAATAAAGGTCCATAGCTGA
Organism: Condylura cristata; assembly: GCF_000260355.1. Lineage (NCBI taxonomy): Eukaryota > Metazoa > Chordata > Mammalia > Eulipotyphla > Talpidae > Condylura > Condylura cristata. Next base: position 31,659,591 of record NW_004567114.1, on the reverse strand, counting down.
ATGAGAGTCAGGAGATCCTATTTCAAATTCTTACTCTCTACCCGTGCTCTATCATATATAGATATATTTATGAGGGTATTGATCCAAACATTCTAGTTAGTAGAAATTCTAGTTCATAAATTATACCTTATTGTGACCTGCATTATAGTTTATTATATGTTACATTTTATGTTTCAGTAGTGGTCAGTGGTTCTACTTTAAATTTAATCCTACTGAAACCTAGCTACTCATTCACAAACATTTTCTGAACCTTTGTTCTTGTGTTTGTGCCTTGGGAAATACAGATGATCAATCGCCACATCAACAATTCAGCTGTGTGAAAATGCAGAATCATTCAAAGGCATATTTTCTTACATCACAATCCAAGAGTTTCTGTAAATTTCCAACTGCTGTGGTTTGAGACAAGGTTTAAAAGTAGAGGATGGATATTTTCATCACAACCACTGGATGGCAACAGACAGTAACTCCAAGTGGAGATAAGCAATACAAAAGTCACCCTTCCATTTCATTTGAAAGTAAATTTCCTGAGCACATAGAATCAAACATATCTTCTAGAGATGTTAAGGGGAGATAAACAATAGTGAGACTGGGAGTAAAAGGGTTCATTTTGGGAACACATATTTTTGCTTTTATAAGTGTTCTGTGTGCAGATAAATCCCTGAAAATTTCAGTGCTTAGCCAAGAGTTGTAAGAAAATAAGATATCTGCCAGAAGAGAAGTGGTAAGCCAGAGAGCTGAATTTACCAGAATATTCAGTTTTGAACTGAAATACTTATTAGTGGTGATGAAATTTTTTGGTCCCATGTAGGAGTATCAGGCTTGCCAGTCCCATTTGTGACTGGAAGCATCCAGCTGAATCCCACCCTCAGGTCTTCTCCCTCTCCCAGTAACTTTCTAAGCTAAAGACAGAGGCCAGCTACAAGGACCCCTGTAACTCAGGAGGCCCCAAACTACAGTCCTATGTCACTTAACAATGGGATACATTCTAAGGAATGTGTTGGGTGATTCTGTTATTGGGTGGCTGTCACAGAATGTAATTTCACAAACCCAAATGGTATTTTCTACCACAGACCTAGCTGTACAGCATAGCTTATTGGGACCATGAACGTAAATACTCAACTGTATCCACCCTCCACCCCAAACTGAAGTCTTTGCTCTTGAAGCACTGTAGGGAGGGAGATGTGAGGAAGCATCCTCCAGTGTGAGGTGGCCAGGCCAGCATGTGCTCACATCTGCCCTCCACTTTCTCCATGAGGTTATGGAAGTCTACCAGTTCACAGTGTGGATTTCACTCTAAGCCCTATTCATGAACTATTTGCACTAACAACTAAGCCCAAACAGAAACCTAGCTCTCAGGATTCTGGCTCAGGCTCTACACAAAGTTGAAGTACTTAAGGAACACCTGCAAGACTCTCAAAGCACTTTGAGATAACAGCCTCAAAACAGCACCTAGTTGGCCCTCCCTGGTGGCACAGCGGGTTAAAGCACAGCACTGAGAAACTAAAACCACTTCCGATTGAGTTCGATTCCCGCCTGCCCCGGAGGAGACCGCATGGCGTGGCAGACCTCTCCTGACCCGCCCGCTGCTCCCCTCAGCAGTGTACTTCGTCTATCTGCCTGTTCTGCTCCCCACTCTGTATCTGGTGAAGTCTCTCACCATCTCTGCACCTCTGGCCTGTACCCCAGTTCATAAATAAATAAATCTTAAAAACAAAACAACAACAAAAACAAAACAAAACAAAAAAAAAGCACCTAGCACAGGTAACTCCCAAGTTCTAGTGTCAGGATACACTCATGAGCTACTTAATGACCCTCCCCAAGAAGGTCCTGCAAGCAGCCTTAGAATCAGCATGGCAATAGCTTTTGTTATAAATGGTCCACCAGCCACCTTTAGAGATGCAATCTGGAAAAACCAAACAGTTTCACTGAGCCCCCAATCCACTCTCTGCTAGCTGCCCCGTTTTTAGAAGAGCAAGAAGTCCTAGATCAATGCTTTACCTGGTTGAAGAGGACCACCTTTTCAGGGCTTGGTCACTTAAAATCCAGAAGGCCCACTCCAGAGACCAGTGTTGACTAAGGAACTGCAGAAAAAGACTAGTCCACTATAGCCTTGCACTGAATTGACCAGACCTGTGCCTCAGACCCAAGTTTGAGTGTCTGCCTTCATGCTACCTTTTCTCTGACTTTAACCTCTGCTTTCTGGGACAGCCTGTTTTTTTCTTTCTGGAGTGTGATTTTTGATTCATACTGTACTTGTAGATTTTCCTGGCTCTAGCTCACATGTGTCTAACTCTATTTACATAAAGAGCTTGCTTGTCCAGCATCCCTGCCTACCTGTATTAACTCCAAAGGTACCCAATTTGATTCTCGTTACAGCTTGTCTCAATCACGCAAAAAATCACTGTTATCTAAACATATCAATGACCATTAAACCTCCAGCTGCTTAGCCATGAAAATATATTAGATATAGAACTCAAATTGTGAGAAAACTTTTCAGTCTCTCATGATCCAATGTGATAACTTTCCAATAGAATAAAAAAAATGAGTTTAATGATTAATGCAATAGTATCAAAATTTGGAGTACTTTTCCCATTATAAATAATTTTACTGCTATTTATAATCATAGTGATGAAAACTGAAACATAATTTGAGAGGTGCTGGAGATAAAAATCACCACCACCACCAATCTAATGTGTGAGTGGGTCTTACTAAGTCAATTTCCAAGAGATTTCAAATCTCCATCTCCATCACTACCAGACTATCCAAGCACCATTATTTCGCCCACTTTCACCCCTGCAGGGAGCCCTAATCTACAATCCTCATTTGTCTTTCTCCAATCCTTTCTCCCTAAAGCAGACAATGTGACCTTTAAAAATGCAAATGAGGTCATGCTACTTAATAGCTAACAAATCTTTCAGTGATTTCTTATAATGTTTGAGATAAGGATCAACTCTGTACCATGGTCTGGGCATGAGAGGACAATGCCAATTACCAAATTCATTTCTTGCCACTGCCCACCCCCTTTGCCTACCACACCCTCGCTACATAGGCTTCTTTTCAATTTCAAGAGTATGTCCAGATCATTCCTGCTTCTGACCTTTGCATCTTCAATTGCTTGGAATCTTTTTTACTTAGTTCTTGCTACAGCTGATCCGTCAGCGCCCTCCTTCTCTGTCCTTCCATCTCAGCATCACAATCATGGGGTACTCTGGCAAATATCACTCTGCTGGTTTCTATTTTAACTTAACCTGCATTCTCATCCTCATGTCAGATCTGACTTTAGAGGAAACAGAGGTTAGCACTGACAGGAATAGTCACCCCTTTAGATTCAGACTTGGCTGTGAGAATTAGATGTATGTAAATTCTATCCTTCAGACTCCATGATTGCAATGGTTTATGGAAGAGATAAAAAGGAAAGATAGGGGCCCTCCCTAGTGGTGCAGCAGGTTAAAGAAAGCACAG
>NW_004567114.1:31652007-31655844 GCF_000260355.1 Condylura cristata | reverse complement strand
AAAGATAGGATTAGGATCACCATCTAAATAGTGTTACTATTTCTTCCAGGTACCACCATTCTAGCCATCTGTGAACTTTATATAACTACAGGCAATTCAATGTTGAATTGAACCCATTTTTGGAGTTAATCTGCATCCTACTCTGTGCCCAGGAGAACTTTACTAAGGAAGTAGGGTTTATTGTACATTTAAGAATTGGCATCAAAACAGTATAATTAATAACCATTTTAGAGGTAAAGGGGCTGTCCTTACAAATGGTAAGTGTTGGATCACCAAGATGATTTGGAGCAACTCTATCCAACGCTCAGAAGAAAGCCTCCCCAGTGTCCTGAAGCCATGATATTAAAACATAGATCAACATGCAACGCCGGGCAATGCCAAGTTTGTGACAGCTTCGGAAGGAAAAGCTGGTGAGGTGAGCTGGCTACTGGCAGTCCCATTCTGGAATGTTTAGGCCAGCAGAACACCTCGATCACTGGCAAGTTTCTCAAAGTTAGCTTCAATGCTATAAGTAGTCCAAGAAGGGCTCCATGTTACGGAGCCAGACTTTACCCAGCCACTGCTGGTCCATCTTATTGAAAGCTGGCACAGAAGCTACAAAAGAAAGGGCACAAGACAGCAGGCTGATTCTGAAATCTGCACCATGAAAGAGAATTTCCAAGAATCTTTGCAGTTGCTCTATGAATTCATTATCATGGAAGCAAGGAAAAATAAGAAAAGGAAATACCAACTGCCTTTTAGAATTCCAGAAAGAAAAGTAAATGGGTCACACTTATACTTTGTTTCCATTCCAAATATTTCAAGAGAGGAGCACTGTCTGGTATAATAATGAAAAGTAATAATAAAACATCATAAATGCTAGCTCTGCTTGAGACCTCCATCTGGTAAACTTCCCGCAGATCACTCTCCTAAGGAGAGAAGCTTTTGCCTGACACAGGGAGCTGAGTGCTGCAAGCTCAGGTCACTGCAGCTGCTACCCATGCAGAGAAGGAGCAGAGGTTGCCACCTGGGAAGGGATGGAAACAGCCCAGTGCCTGCTCAGCCGAATTCAAAAACATGATATGCCCAGGTGCTTTTCACTACAGGCTGTACTGCTTTGCTCATCTGCTTACTGCTAAAATTCTCTTCAGTATGCTTGGTAAACTTCAGAATACTTGCTTCAGTATGCAGGTTTACGTTCTAGCCCTTTCTGACTCTGTGGTTTTGGGTGGGGCAGAGCAGAAAACTGTATTTTTAATTGGCACTCCCAGAGATTCTGAAGTCTTGGTAGCCACACTCGACCTTGGGAACCATCAGCTTAAACTGGTATTTTGCAAACTGGATTGCGGGCCTGAGAGCTCCACAATGAGAATTTTCATATTTATATTTTGGTAAGACATTTTCAAATTTTAGGAACATGCTGGATCACTTGGATGATACTTTTGTAACCAGACACTAACACAGACTTCCACAGCAGTGCTGACAATCAGGCTGTTCTTTTACAAGTGTCGCAGGCTAAAAGGGCGCTGCTCAGATCCAGCCCCGGTTTCCACGTTCACACTAGAGTGCAGCCAGAGGGGCGGTGCCCCCTCATTGGTGTGGGAAGGGAGCAGGAGACTGGAAGGAGCAGATTCTGACAAAGAACACAGATGTACTGAAGGGGGAGGGGTGTCCGTGTCCATGAGATGTCTGATAAATGGGGGAAATGGGCTTGAAACGCTGAGAATAGGACACCCCCAAAGTCAGGAGATGGGAGGCACTGCCTGTGAGGTCATGGCTGAAAACCTGTGTGGATGAGAGCAAAGAAATGAAGAAAGACAGGGACAGGATTCAGAGGGAGATAGCAGAAGTACAAGAAAGGTAGAGGAGAGACTGAGAAAGAGGCTAGAGCGTAAGAAAAGAAAGGAAAGGAGAAACACCAGGGAAGTAGGGGACAAAAAACTCTCAGGAGACTACAATCTTGTGAACAGATCTTAACCTAATTTAGAGATTAAATGAAATAACTCACAAAACAGTCTGTCCAGTATGACACCAGGTGCGTTAAAAAATTGCATTTGCTCTAATATTACAAGAGAACTTCTGAAAGAAACAAAATGACAACAAATATAAAACCAAACAAATACTTATGTTTATCCTGAGAATTAGGAAGGAGAAGGTGGACTAGGGAAACTTTTTTTATTTTGCACCATTTAAATTTATTATATGCACACATTACTACTTTACTAAAGTTTTAAGGATATTTGACATTAAAAATTGACATAAGAGAAGACAGGAAAATGAGACTGAAAAGATGTGATATTTAGGGCAAGAAATTTGTGGTTGGCTACCTTTGTCAAAGTGGTTTCATGTAAGAAGGTGAAAGCCATCTGTCTTCAAAACAGGCTGGCATGTTCCCATTGCTAGGGACTTTGTAAAAATGTAGATTCTGATTTACAGGTCTAGGGTGGCATCTAAGATTTCTAACAGATCATTACATGATAACTACAAGGCTGGTCCAAGCACAGTACTTTTGACTGGCATGGAAGTGTAATTAAGTGCAGGATGGAAGTGAGTACAAAGGTCACAATTTCTCCGAAACTATTCCCAAGGATCTGAATTCCGAGGACTCTATCATAAGCAAGACTCCATAATCGAGTAGGTGTGGTAAATACCACATACACATTTTGATGAGTCACACTGGATATTTGTGTTTTATTGAGATATTTTTAATCCTGACTTTTCACTCAGATGTTCCTTACAGTTAGGGTTAATCACGCACCAATGAAAATGTGACTACCCCAAGACTCTTAAGTTTCATGACAGGCTATTCTGGAAGGAATGGAGGGGCAGAATTAAAGGGTCACAGAGTCCAGAGGTGCACAAAACAGGGACACTGGAATCTGATGGCCTGTATTTTGTCTCCAGTGCAACTGTGGCAAAGGTCTTGGAAAGATGACAAGCCTCCAGAAATGTGCCTGGTTAGGGTTAAGGCATGTGTACCAGTGAAGACTGATGCTCCTTGACAGTATATTCTATGATGACATTAGATAGTCACTAAACCTTACTCTAAATATTTCTGGACCTTTCTGAAACCTAGTTCAGCATCAGTTGGAAAGTTTCAAAGCCACAAGGATATGCATATAAATGAACTTGAAATCAAGATACTGCCAGAGACAGCTATGGACAAGAGCAGGAAACTACAAAAACTGACTTGACCTCCTGCCAAGGCAGTCACACTTGCCATTAGCACAATAGGACTGTCCCCAGACAGTGACTAAGAGCAGCCCGAGGAAGCAGGGGAGCAGATCCACTCACCTGCTGAGACGGCACAGACGACACCAGAAGGAATCTCAGAGCTCAGATAACCTGCTGGCGGCACGGAATCGTCCTCCTGGAACCTTCAGTGCTGGGCTGCTCCAAAAGGGCCTTTTAGACTCTTTTTATAGCTAGTGCAGCTGAGCAGTAAGTTTCAGTGGGGGACAAGATTTCAAAGGACCCTTCGGTGTAGAGAAGAGCAGAGGTGATTCACCCTGGCAGGCCTTCATCTTTAGAAAAGACTGCCACTCTTTCCTGACATCTAAAGTTGGCAGCAGAGAGCCCAAGGCATACGGAGCAACTCACACAGAGATTCGAATGACACCAGAATTGACCATAAAAGACGCTCCTTCCACTGCCTTAGCTCTTCACCCCTTGTCTGGTTACTCCATCAGTGCCAGTTGGCATACTTGTTTCAAATTTGCTAGGGAGGGAAGTGGACCTGTACAATTCCACTTTCTCCTTAATTGCCTGCCCAGCTGGGCCCCTCTTGTGGCTCACGAATTAAGTCTCAATATTATCAAGCTATCACCAGCCGCTATGACATGAGTTCAATTCCCAGCC
>NW_004567114.1:31638629-31651592 GCF_000260355.1 Condylura cristata | reverse complement strand
GCATCTCTGGCCTCTACCCAGTTCTGTATGAATAAATAAATAAATCTTTAAAAAAATATAGCTTCAGATTTATCTACTTTTGAGAATAAGTATATTTGAACAGCACTGTACATGCAGTGACTGTTTCAGGGCACTAGCTGGGGAATCAAGTGAAAACACATGCCTGTTACAGCACAGTGATGTGAATTCAAGCTTGATTGGTTTGGGGACTAGCAGTTGTTCATATCATCTGTGGTGTCTGGAGCACCCTTTCCTTCTGTAGTCAGACTGGGGGCGAGAGAATCCAAAATCATTTTAATATTCCCTACAAACACATATTCCCACCAAACACATATTCCCACTGCTAAATTTTCCACCAAGAAGCTTTCCTACTGTACACACAAAGTACACTTTAAACTCTCAGGGGAGAGTTCTTCGGACAGTCAGGTCGCTTATCCTGACCCCATAGCATGTCATGTGTGTAAGCACCAGCAACTAGGCAGCAGGGTTACCCTAACACATTCCTCTATATTCTCCTTCCCCAATTTTAAAGAATTTAGAAGTTAGCTTCTAATCTCTAATGAGAAAGATTTTGTACTCTATTTTTATATGATGCACTTTAATTGCTACTAACATCACTGAAGTTAGCATATACACAGGAAGGAGGGTGTACTCTCGAAATCATTTATCCCAAAAAGGCAAAATTTGTCCAAAGAAACAAAAAACAGAGGAGATGGGTGGGAGGAAACCCTAAGTAAAACTGTGCTTTGGGGACTTGTTTTAGAATTATACCTGGATGTACATCACCCAGGTACTGGAGAGTTTTCTTCCTTCCTTCAGTGTAGTTCATCAACCTGACTGTGCAGTGCCTAATCTGTTCAGCTCACCCATTCTTTTCCTGAATTCTGAAATACAGCTGCAATTGGGTATAGGATGATTTGGGGGTGTGGGACTGGGGGTGAAGCAAGCCTTCACACGTACCCTGTCTGGAAAATAAAATGATGACTTCCATTTTTCTTGCATTTAAAGACTTCAATTTAAATTTCTCATAGGTAGAATACGATGGCCAAGTTAAAATCACTATAAGTTATAAGCGACTTTAAAAATTGGTCATCTTGACCCTCCCTGGTGGCGCAGCTGGTTAAAGCACAACACTAAGAAGCTTAAGCCACTTCCACATGAGTTCGATCCCCACCTGCCCCGGAGGTGACCACATGGCGTGGCAGACCTCTCCTGACCCGCCCGCTGCTCCCCTCTGCAGTGTACTTTGTCGATATGCCTGTTCTGCTCCCCACTCTGTCTCTGGTGAAGCCTCTCACCCTCCGCATCTCTGGCCTGTACCCCAGTTCTATATGAATAAATAAATAAATCTTAAAAAAAAATGGTCATCTTAGGTCTTGTGACAAAGAGAAACTAGAACTGGCTTTGATCCCTATATTTTCTAACTAGATGGGACATCAATACCTTACTGAGGTCTAAATAAATCCCTTCCTCCTGTGGTTACAGAAAGGATGTCACTGACATCCAATTGGACCATTTAAGACACAAATTTTACTTTCTAAATGGAATGTGGACCCTAGCAGCTAGAGGGGCTATAGTCACTCCCTCACCACTGTGTTTGTGTGTGTGTGGTGTGTTGGGGGAGGGGGCTGTTGGGGGTTAGAAGTAAGAGGTGGAGCTACTGGAAATGAGCCTGGACAATAACAGAAAGATCACCCTTTTCCAAGCGAGAAAACCCCGCCGGAAATGAAAGGCACATTCATCCATTCCATCCAGGAGATCTTGGTGTGTACACAGTCAGTTTTTGTTGGGGTTGCTCCCACCCAGTCGGCCCAGAACCGCTTGGAGGTGTGGTTCTGCCACCCAAGCCCCAGCTGTGAATCTGAATTCTTACAACTTCCACCCCCTGGAATTGTATGTTGTCATGGTTTGACTGGATGGTGGCCTCATGGTAGAGCTGAGGGGAACTGCCACTCTGCTGAAATCTCAGCACACCTAGGCGGAGTACAGTTATCAGACAAGTTTCACTTAGGAAAGCATTACCTTTTTGCTTATTGAGAAACAGCGGAAGGGGCGCTCCAGGACTGTGAGGCCCTAGGTCCTTCGTGGCCGCTGGGCTTTGGTTGGAACTCCTGGCTTCTTCCGCAGGTTTCCGCTGTGCAGCAGCCCCCTCGGGCGTCCGGGCGACTTCTGAAGGCAGCTCTGGGCTGGCTTCAGGGGCGGTCGGGGAGAACTTGAGAAGGGAGCCCTGCTCGCCCAGGCCTCCCCGGCTGGGCGCACCCTCCTCGGCCCGCGCTCCTGGCTCCTCCCGGATGGCATCTAGGGCTCCGGCCTTCATCTGGGGCGAGTCCTGCTCCCGCTTGGGGCTCTCCTCTGAGGCGGAGGAGGCATCACATGACTCTATGATAAGTTCGCTGTCCAGCTCAGCCTCGCGCTCCTCCCTCAGGATACTGTACTGGATGTTCGGGGACGCGGGTGAGGGAGGTGGCCCTCCCACGTGGCTAAAGGTCACGTAGCCCGCAGGCAGCCCATCCTCAGCGGCCAGCGGGTCTTCGGACACCAGTTCGATCTCCGAGTCCCCTGACTCTGCACTGCTGGCCTCGTGGTCCAGGGGGCTGGGGATGGTCGGCAGCCCGGACCTACCCTTGGCTTCAGGCCGATCTGCTGCCTGGCCCGCTGGCCGTGGGCTCTCGCTGGTTTCATAGGATAACCCCTTGGCCTCTTTAATGGCAGTGATCAGCTCATCCTCCGAGATGCTGCATTTCCCCTGGGATTCTGCAGCAGATGGTTCTGTTGTCCCAGAGCAAAGCAGAGCCAGGGAGGCACACACACGGACAGACAGATGGACAGGGAGAGGAGAAATAAAACAAAATTCCATTAGAAGAAATATTTTCTCCTTGCTTGAGAAACACATATCTCATTAGGGCAAAAATAGTCTGTTTCCAGGGCTATGTGGGAAAGACAGGCCACCTATCGCCCAGTTAATCAGTGTTTGACATACCCATTTATTTTCAAAAGTGACCCAGCAATTTCTTAGCAACAGTACCTGACTTGGTTTTTCCATTTTTCAGTGTAGTAGTTTCTGGAAGTCGTTTTAATTTCTGATTCATTCTCTTGGGGAAGTTTTCCAATTTCAGAGATTTCATCAGATAATCTGATGTAATACTCTTAGGTGAACTACCAGTATCAACAAATCTGAAACCCATCCATTATCCTTGTCAGTTCTATTCATATCCCTTTAGGACAAAGAAAGTTAATTTGAATCCTTGTACACCATTCTGAGCTTTACAGTTGCCATAAGAATCAAGATTTTTAGGAAGAAGTATAACCAGGTGGAACAGTACGAGGCGTAGCGTTTGCCAGCTTACGGGGCAGGCTGTGCAGATACCCCAGTACAGGGTCCTGCAAGGCCTCTGAGGGTCGAGCCCACCTCATTGTTTTCTCTCCTCACCTTCTTTTGAAAATTTATATCCAGGAGGCCAGAAAACTTCACTGGCAACCTTGCTGATACTCCTCTCCACAGATAAAACTACCCAGTTCACTATGACAACACTTTTGATGAGCTTGATGTTCCCTCTGTAGGGCAGGGGTTTATTTCAGATATTCTAGAGAGGGGCCTGTGGTTCTTCTGTGAGCAAAAACTACTTGCCGTTGCTCCAAACTTTTGAGGCCACTGGTTAAGATGGGGGTTGGGGGCAGGGAGTAGATATCTATGGCTAATCTGCTGCTTTTTGAAGGTAGAAGAATGCCGATGGCTAGCTAAAACAATATAAATTTTTCTAATTCTCTATAAACCAGAATTGAGTTTTTTCTTATTCATACACCATTCATTCATCTATTATCCTCACTGAGAACTTACTCGATGGTAGACTCTCTTTGGGTATTTGAAATATATTAGTAAATGAAACAGATAATAAAATCTAGTATGATTTTGTTGGTGCACATAATGCACAACTGGCATAAGTATGTGGTGTGTTACAAGTTATGTGCTATGAAACAAAAAAGTAAAGTAAAGGGATTAGCAGGGCTGGGACTGAGGTTAAACTGGGTGGAGATGAGCTTGCAGTTTTAAATAGGGAAGTCAAGCTAAGGGTCATTGGGAAGATACCCCATATTCAACATTAGAGGAAGGGAAATCATGATCTATGAAACAACCTAGCAGAGAAAGAGCTGGCCAGGCAGACAACAGACAGCAAAGGTCTGCAGGTGGGAAATGCAATGATCTAGGTATCACAGGGAGGCCATGGTGTCTGGGTAAAGTGACTAGAAGGAGAATAACAGGGAAAGAGGCAAAAGACATAGAGGGGAGTGAAATCATGTAGGATCCCATAACGCTTTTATTATGAATGAAATGAGAGACCAGTGGAGAGTTTCGAGCAGAGACAGGGATATGATCTATGTAGTTCCTATTGTTTCAGTAACTTAAACAACCACCACTGCATTCTCTCTCGCATGATTTAGGTTTGAAAGGATTTATTACATGATCTCAAACTATTTTTATAGCAGTTAGGTCCTTATGAACTTGTGAACATAGTTCTTTGATATGATTTCAAACAGCATAAAGGTGGACAAGTGATTTTAGTGTATGTCTGAATGGCAAGCCAGAGCAAGGAGGAGGAAGGTGTGAGGGGAAGCCGGTGTAGATGAAGGAGTGACAGATGCAGCCAGAGCTCCACTAGCTCGGCATCTGCTGGGCCACAGGCTAAGAGGTGTCTGGTTACGGGGCTGGTTTCTCGCTCTCAGCACACTTGGCCTCACTTCCATCTTTCTCTGCTCTGTTTTGTGCTCTCAGAGGCTGAACCGTATGGAAGGCATTGCCTGGGGTCCCTTTCCCTCTGGCTCTAGTCATTTTCAACCAGTAGAAATCACTGAAAGGGTAGGAGCAAGAAAATGGTGGCCTGTTCTAACTTCTTGTTGATTCTGAAGCTCCAGGTCTTGGAAGACTTGAGGAATGTTTTCCCTCCCTTGTTGCTTTAAGTCTAGAGTTGCTAGTGACAACCCAGTGGTGCAAGTCCTTGAGTGCCTTGCCATCTTTTGTTGGTTCTCCTAGCAGTCTTTATTCATCTGTAAATGGCCCTTTCTTAAACTCTCTTTGGTTACAACCTTTGAGTATGTGACTTATTTCCCACCTGGACCAGAATAATGTAGTCACATGGCTAGATATGTGTGTCATGAACTTGAACTCATGTTCCATGTGTTTCTCTCACTTTCATGCTACACCTGCTTAGAAAGAAGGTAGAGTCTGAAGAAAAATAAAGCACCACGCCAGTCACTCTGAACTTCTGGCTTGCTCCCTGAACACATAGGACTTTTCCAGGTACTCTGTCCCCTCAGGTTAGTGCTGCTTCCTCTGGTGTCTACCTGTCTTGCTCCCTCACCCTTTCAAGTCTCTATGCAAAACATAATAGGGAGAAGCCTTCCCTCACCACCTTTCTCTTATAATGAACCTTGCTTTATTTTATTTCAAACCATTCTAGCCACTTGATATTATGTCTGTATGTATTGATCCATGTGAGGATCTTCTCAACTTGAATGCAAGTTCCATGTAGTCAGGGATCTTGTCTTCACCATTATATCCCCAGCTCTGAGGGAACAATGCTGGGGACACACAGTCAATGTATACTTGTTAAAGGATGAATGAAAAATGTCACTGCCCAGCTTAAACCCTCCATTGTTCTTCCTGTACATCTAGAACAAAGTCCCAATCCTTTATTCTAGCATATGAACATGGGCCCTGCCTATTGGTGTCATACTTCTGTGCCCTTGTTTGCAATATTACACAGTTCCCACATAGACAACAAACTTGAAGTCCATGCATGAACTGCCTTCTGTACCTGGGTCCCCTTATGGGCACTCTATGAATTGTGGGCTCCTGCTATTCAGACCTCAGATCACATGTTACTTTCTTAGAAAGGTTCCTCCTGACCTCTCACTCCACACTCTCTCCTTGTAGTACTCCTGTGCCATGAAATTTACTCTCTATCATGTATCTCCTTTATTGTCTCTTAGCTGGTAGTCTCCATGAACAGGGACTTTATACATCTTGGTTTCTGCAATATCTCTGGTGTTCAGCACATGTGTGACATATAGAAGTCACTCCAGGAGTAATTTCTAAATAAAAGTGAATTTTCAAAATGGGCAGGAGAATCACTGACCTCAACAGTGTGAGAAACAGTAACATTAGCTTTCAAAGAGGTTAAAATGATTTACTAGCTCTAGCCCTAACCCTCAGTTTACTAGGAAGTGGTGGGATTCCCAGTGCTGCTCAGTACTCTGTGTCCCTCCTATCAGACCATAAATGACAGCAGAGTTACTACTTCCCTGGTCAGCTGTCCCGCTGGAGGGCAGGAATTGTTCTATGTATTTCTTAATTTCAACATTGCCAGTAACTGACCAAAAAAAAAAGTAGAAATTTTTTTTGACTTAATGGAGGAATTTAGAAACAAGAGACATTTTAAATTAAATGAGCTTGATGTAAAGTTGGGGTAGGAGAGAGATTGATGCCAAAATCTGTAGGGAAATAGGGCAGGCAGAATTTCCATCAAATGTTCTTTTTTAACACTTGGACTTACTGCAGCATCAAGTCCAGAGCACTCACTCCTAGTCACAATGCTTTGAATCCATTTTGAGAAGTCACTGGGAGCTCTTTCACCAGAGATGCTGACCTTTTGGGGAGGGTCAGAATGCCAGCCACTGGAGGCAGGGGTCAAGGATCCCACTGTCCCCTCCAGCCTGCTGCTTTATGGATGTTCAAGAGAGGTGATCACACAGGGAGGGTGGGAAGTGCCAGCTACCACTCTGGCCTTCCACCTGGATGGAAGCCGCCCTCTGTGTTTGTGTGGATGCAGCTGGTGGTGTTTAAGGGCCAATCTGAGTCAGAGCAGAAGAGCACAGCCCAGTGAATTCTGAGCTTTTAAGATTCTGACCAAATAAATCCTTTAGTTAAAAAATAAAACTAAATCCTTAAGTTTAATAGATAATAAAGATGCAAAGAACAACGCTGAGGATAAAGGGGAGAATACTAATTGTTAGGTTTCCTCTCACAACCTTCCCCTCCTCCCAGTTCTCTGAAGGCCCCCCTCCTTCACCTTAGGCCTGGAGCTAGAGATCGGACTGTGAATACCTAGCCCAAGGAGGCCCAGCTGGTCTGGGGGCATCTACCAAGGTGTTCTCCCCAGTGATTACTACAGGAAGCCTTGGGCCTAGGACAGAAGCTAACTTGGTAGCCATTTTAATGTTCCCAGTGTGGCATCCTTACAACTTCTCACCTCTGAAGAGAGAAACTTTTACAAAGCACATCTGGCAAGGTTCTAAGGGAAATCCTGGCTCTCAACCTTTGTGAAACACAAGAAAAAAAATTGTGTGTTTATTAAATCAATTAAACAGAGACTGAAAGGGACCCATCAGTGACATATTCTGAATGCATCTTCATTCCTTAACATTCAGCTTTCCACATGCTCAGTGTTTCTAAGGCAGGGACACCAGTCTGCTTACCTGTTCCAGAAGATGGAGGAGTGACAGATCCCGGGCTGTCGTCTTCGGGCTCTGAGACAGTGACAGTGGGGACTGTGTCAGGACTTGGTTTCAGACAGAGACTTTGCTTCTCTGGGGTTTGCTCTTGGGCAGCAGTTTCAACAGCAGGTTCAATCTCAGTCAGTGTAATTTTGACAGGGGCGGTGACCACAGACGCACTGTGCTGCTCTTCAGACAGGTCATCTATGTAGAGTGCAAACGTTGACTCTTCAAACAAGTGGTCCTTGAGGATTTTTCCCTCCACAGGAGCTGGTTTCTCAGGCTCACGGTCCTCGTCAGATTTTGTTGAGATTTCAGAGTTTTTCGTCTTAGCGTCCGAGTCTTTCTCCTCCACCTTGGAGTGGCACTGCTCCTGACTTTTCACCTCCTCTGGCCTAGTTATGTCAATGTATTTATAGGTTTCTGCTTTCATCTGGTCCAGGGGGTCAGCTAAGATCTTGTTCACTTCGTTGGACTCTGCGGGCGTCATCTCTATTCCAGAATCAGAACTAAGTAAGACATGAGGCTCCGTCCCAGGCACTTCTGGTAAGGAGGGTCTGGGGGTACTCAACTCCTCAGCACTCTCTGATGTGGCGAGATGGCCATTTTCCTTCTGAAGGATTCCAGTGAAGTATGTAGAATCCTCCTGAGATGGGTAACAGATGTCAGAAATCAGAGACGTGTAGCATGTGCCTTCACCATCTTTTGATGCAGTTGAAAAGGTATGATCCATGGCATAGGCGACATCTGCTGTACCTAGGAACCAAAGCAGAAGCAGACAGTGAGTGGGTGCTTGGCTTCAGTTCTCTCCTGCCTCACCAGCCACCGCCCCTGCCTGTGGAGACATGGCATCCTTTCTCCTCGAGGCCTCCCTCTTCCTCAGGTTTTGCTCCTCGTGCCCTGAGAGCACTCAGATGTCTAGATCCCCTGTCTTCCTGAGAGCCCACAGTGCTGGTATCTTGGGGAGGCAGACCACAGAGGGTTACACCAGCTGTGGTCAGAAACCAGAAAACTGGAGAACTGATTTTCAAAATCTACTATCTCAATAGACAACAGCATATATGATCTTTCTTGGCATTATTCAACAGAAGGCTGTCTCTGTCTGTAAAGTATTAATGACTCCAAGTACAGGTAGAAATAAATGTTCCTGCCTCAGGGCCTTTACATTAGTTGTTTTCTCTCCTTGGAACTCTCTTTCCCTGATGCCTGTATACCTGATCCCCTTCACCTCCAAATCTTTGCTTGATTGCTACCTACGTAAGGACCCTGGCCATCCTATCTCAGATTGCAATGTGCCCTTCCTCCTTGCTCCCAGGCAAACCTAATCCCCGTGGCCTTCTGTAGGTTTTCATCGACCCCCCCATCCAACACTGTCTGCTAATATAACACATGTTTAAATTATTTATTTACTTATTGACTGTGCCCCCTTGGTAGATAAAGGGAAGAATTTCATGAATGCAAGATCAAACTATTTTCATCAATAACATAGTCCAACACCTACAATAAAGCCAGGCACATATTAGGTACTCATTTGCAAAATAAAAGCAAGCAATTAAGATATTTAAGATCAAGTAACAGGTTGAAAGATTCCCCCAAATTACTAACAATATTCACTTCATTCAACAAATGGCCTAATTTTGTGAGTAACAAACCAGCTCAAAGCTGTGCATTTCTTCTAAGTTTCTAGTTGCACTTTCTTTGTCTTTGTGATTTCAAGTTAGACAAAGAAAGGAAACAAAGAGATAACAACAAAAAGAATATAGTTAAGATGGACCTTATCGCCAACCATACATAAAGCACCAGAGAAAAGATTACATTTAACTCTATGTGTGCACACACAACACCTTTGTTCTAATGAATCTTTATCATTTCTTTGATGAGATATGCTCAGCCTATGTGGGACCTCACTGGAGGCAGGAATCAGTCCTGAGATATTTCACTACCTTTGGATCCTGTATTCTCTACCACAAGTATTTAGAATCATTTCCAGATGTTAATAAGTAATTATTCACCAGAAAGCAAAGCAGTCTTGCCCACAGATACAGTCTGGAGGTGTGGAAAGTAGAGAGGGGTGCTCTCCGGGAGATTCCAGATGTGGGGACCAAGATTGTGTCAGTCATTACCAGTCTACTCTCACCAATGCTTTCAGTGCAAGGGCCTGTTCTGGAGTCTGAGTCTCACTCAGGTCTTGCTATTTTATTATACATAGGAGGCACTTAATACAGAGTGAATAACTGAATGAGTAGATCAATTAATCAACCAGTAGGCTTAATCCATGTAGCTGCTGAGAACAAACTAAGACTAATTGATACAAGTTACAGAGAGTATTCTAAATCTATCATAAAAAGAATCACCTAGAATTTGATTTATCTAGCAGTGGCATGGAGTTGCTTCTTAGGAACAAATGTGTGCTGTCCAAGGTAGACACATAGACAGAGATCCAGCATTTGTCTAGGTAGAAGCTAGCACTCACCAGAGAGCTGATGAGACAACTGGAAGCCCCTTCCCACACTGAGATTTTTGTACTGATGAGCTGCCATGGAGTTAGACACAACTTTCTTTGTATTTTTGTTACTTCTAAAATGGAATCAATATAATTTCCCCAAAGTAGTGCCTCTGAGAACAGGGGACTCCCTAGGATATTAAACAATGGAATAGAATCTGGCTTGCCTATCTTGATATATTATTTGAGAGACTATAAATAGAATTGACAATTAGGAAAAACTCCCACCCAGAAACTCTCTTGATCAGAGAACCCATGATGAAATGGAAGACCATTTTGCCACTATACAAATACTGACAACTAGAGGAAGGGGAACCAAGCACTTTGTGTGAATCATACATTTTAGATGGGACCATGTCAGAACCCTCATAAAAGCAACAAATAATCTGAATACTTGGAATGTGGTCATATCCCATTTTCTTAAACTAAATACCATGAAAGACTCTCAAGGTTCTCATATATGACATTTGAAAATGTATGTGTATATGGTGCCTATCAGACAGAACCCTAAAAACAGAAAGTCTTCTAGACAATAAATTATGCAAGAGCAGCGTTCCTGTGGGATTGCTGGCTCTAGGAAGCCGAACTGAGCTCAGGAAAACCAATTAATTCTTGTCAGTGCTTCCTGCAGAGCTGGCAGATATGGGAACTGAGGCAGAGAGCAGAAGCCAACTGCCCCAGGTAGGAACCAATATGGTCATATTGTTAAATACAAGTCCACGAGATAAAAGTGCTTTCCTTGTCTATACTAGAAATTACTTTCTTTATATAGCCAAGGATTCCTTGAAACATCTGATCTCATTCTCCTGGGTTGTCTCTTTGGCCATTCAGGGGTCCCAGACAGGTGAGCCAGTTGTCCTCTGACAGTCAGTGTGTGCCCCCTCAGGAGATGGTTGGAAAATAGAAAATTCAGCTACTTGGCTACATCCTAAATGGAAGTGCCTTTTAAAATTTCAACTTAACAATTACTTTTCAGGACCCTCTCTAGTGGCACAGGGGGTTAAAGCACAGTACTAAGAAGTTAAAGCCACTTCAGCATGAGTTCAATCCCTGCCTGCCCTGGATGTGACCCACATGGTGCGGCAGACCTCTCCTGACCCGCCCACTGCTCCCCTCAGCAGAGTACTTAGTCAATCTGGATCTGCCTTTCTGCTCTCCACTCTGTCTCTGGTGAATCTTCTCACCACCCCTGCACCTCTGGCCTGTACCCCAGTTCTGTATGCATACATAAATAAAATCTTAAAAAAAAAAATTACTTTTCAGAAAAGAACTTAGACCAAAAACTGAAGGACCCATGGATCATAATTTCTAGCAAAAGCTAACTGAAGAAAGATGAAAATAAGCTTACATTACATTCCATTGTTGCTTTAAATCACATGTGCTGACACAATCAGGCTTTAGTTTCTACTGATGTTATAGGTTAGAAATACCAACCATGAGCTATACAAATTCAGTAATGTCATAAAGGGCAGGTGTTTTATATTATTTTATTCTATTCTATTCCATTCTCTGGCAACACTGAGGAGTGGGATGACAAAGATGACTTGCTGAAAATGGTTTTAAAACGTCAGTGCTCAAGTGCTAGTTCTTAACTCTAACCCAGCCTCACAGAACTGAGTTTATTTGACTGGTGGCCTAAGGCTTAAAATTGTACTCAGGCACTACCACTGTTTGTTGTAAAATTCTGGGCAAGTAGCTTCTCTAAACCTCAGTTTATTCACTGTTCTGAGTATTAAATGAGACAATGCACGGGTCTATTGAGGTGGGAATTTCACAGGGATTACGCCCAAGATGATAACACATACATTGTATAAAAATGATAGGCCCTCCCTGGTGGCGCAGTGGGTTAAAAGAACAGCACTGAGAATCTAAAGTCGCTTCCTCATGAGTTTGATTCCCGCCTGTCCCGGAGGTGACCACATGGCGCGGCAGACCTCTCCTGACCTGCCCACTGCTCCCCTCAGCAGTGTACTTCGTCGATCTTCCTGTTCTGTTCCCCACTCTGTCTCTGGTGAAGCCTCTCACCGCCCCTGAGCCTCTGGCCTGTACCCCCATTCTGTATGCACAAATAAATAAATCTTTTTAAAAAATGATAAATGATGTAAAAAATATATAAAATAATAAAAAATAAACAGAAAGAAAGGCAAATTGAAAGATCAAAAGAGGGAGAAAGACAATGCACTAGCTCTGTGTCTGGCATGCAGCACAATCAATAAATAAGAGCTGTGGATTTTAAGCGCTTTTTTCTTTTTTTGCAGGGAAGATACTAATCTCATGCAATTCGTTACCACCTGTTCATTAGCTTGGTACTTTGTCTCTAATGACATATGATTAGGGACCTTCCTGTCAGGAATTAAACAGCCAATCCACACTTGTCCTCTGGCATCTGCTTTAGCTGCCACAGTCCTTTGAGGACGAGGCCGGGTCTGTCTGCACAGCTCCTTGAGTAGGCGGTGAAGTGATGCAACTGACACAGATTCTGTCATGTACCTGAGATGAGACTAGAATGTGAAAGTTGGAATTTACCAAGATAATAGATAAAGGAATGACAGTGTTAAGTGCCTTCTGGCAGGCTTCCTCCCTTGTGGACAAAGCTCATTCTGACCCTTCACTTTAAGATTTAAAAGTCTACTTCTACATCTCAATAAAGCCACTCTTACTTCTCTGAAACGGAAGCAAGAGAATGCTAGCACAGGAAGATCGATTACAGCAAAAGGTTTTCTGAGCACTGAGGTACATATGCTCCATTAAGGAAGTATCTAGCTTATCCTTCCCCCAAAGTATAAACAAACAAATGAAGCACCAGTTATGCTTTGAATAGAACCTACGCTAGCAAGCATACAGGACATTAGTCCCATTAAATTGAGAGTGTTTTTTTTTTTTTTAAAGATTTATTTATTTATTCATATGGAACTGGGGTACAGCCAGAGATGTGGAGGGTGAGAGGATTCACCAGAGACAGAGAGGGG
>NW_004567114.1:31627312-31638424 GCF_000260355.1 Condylura cristata | reverse complement strand
GGGGGGGGGGGCAAAAAAAAAATCAGAATGACAGTGGGGGTTGGGAGAGTGACACACATTAAAATCCAAGAATTAAAGGCCAGAATCAGTGACCCAAAGGAAATCTACATTCACTTTACCCAGAATTGGCTGCCCGTGTGATGAATGGCAGCACCCCACATGGAGCTCAGGCTGTTAGGCTCCTTCTCTGAAACGCCCACTCATCTTCCTGACTGCTGAGAAATCAGCAGGCCCACAGCACGGAGGCTGTGACACATTTGACAATAGCTCCATCTATGAGGGATCGGTTCGCCAGGCTCCAGGAGCCTCGGTGCCATCCTGAAAACATTGTCCTGAAATGAAGTGGCCAGTGGTGTAACATGACAAATGAGGTGCGGAGAAATCCAGGTATACCCATTCTTTAAATGTTATCTGTGTGATTAGTCAATAGAGAGAAACAGAGGGGTGGGGGGAGGCAACGAGTGCATTCTGTAGCAAAAGACTCCAAGCCAAAGCTCACGACAAGCATGTGGGTTTAAGAATATGAGTAACTACCCTTTCTTTCCACAACTTGCTGCCTTTTAAAGCTTGTCTGCCAGAATAATAGAGTTAGCTGTTGGGATCACAAAATTAATGTTTAATAAGAAGTGATTCGGCAAGTTTTTGTTTTCATTCTATGGAAAACTAGAATCTACAGTGCCTGCGGCATTTTCACTTCAGCAGAAAATCTGTTAGAGGAAAAAACCTGGCCTGGCAGCCAAACCACTGCCTAAGTTTCTTTGACAGTTCTCAGTGGTGCCTTGGAAAGCACTAAGCTGCAGGGCTCAAGATGGAATGGGAGCGGAAGTTCTGATGAGCTTGGAAGTCTGCATTATTTTGTCTGCTGTCCAGAGGTGCAAATATGAATCTGTGGGCTGCTCTGAGAGATGATCTGTTTTGGGGGAAAGGAGAAGGTAAAGTTTTATTTATAATTTCTTAGCTCTTAAACAGTTCTTAAAACTTCATTAAACTCCCTAATGCTTTTTTAAAAAAAGATAAATATTTGTTTTATAATTCAAAAACCATAAAATTCACACAAAGTATACATTCAGCAGCTTTTGAATATTCACAGCATTATATCTATCTAGATTGTACATCTGTTTATTCGTCATCACCACTAACCAGTACACCAATCATACTACTCAATGTTTCCAGTATGGAGAAAAATGCAAGTTACCTCCACCACACAAAGAATTACCTTTGGAAACAAAAACCGAGAGCTATCCCAATCTATTTATTATTTGTTGACAGAATTTTGCTCTCTGATTTCCAAAGAGAAAAATAATTGTTCTTTGCCACATTCTCAAGTCTATAAATAAATAGATCATAGCAAAAAAAGATGTATTAAGTTTCTGTTTGTGCCTTAGTGGTTCCTTTTCTCTCCCCTTACATAAAATCATCTAACATTCTTAATTCTTTTCACATGACCGACCTCTCCACTTTCCACACCATGGTGACTTTCTTAGACCTTTATCATGTTATACACGAATGACTGAGAGTTCTCCAAGTGTTCAACAGCTTCCAACCTCACCTCATCCACACCATGGTGACTTTCTTAGACCTTTATCATGTTATACACGAATGACTGAGAGTTCTCCAAGTGTTCAACAGCTTCCAACCTCACCTCATCTCTTCTCTGCAGTCTGGCCCAGGGCTGACATGGGCTTCCTCCTAAATTCTACTTTCACCATGCCATTTCTTTATCCCAGTGCATTTGGTGGCTTTTGCCCATCCTTTAGTTTAGAATTCAGGATCCTCTTCAGTGAGGCCCCAACCTGTCATTACAGTTTTTATTTCTGAGCCAGCACAAGAAACACACCTGCTCATACCATGAAATGTTTGACTTCTGTGCCTTTGTTTAATGCTCCACACAAGACTCCTATAACCAAAAGGCTTCCCCCCTCCCATCCAAATAAAGTCCCTGGTGATGTTCCAACTCTTCCAGGGAGTCTTCCCCACTTCACACTCCCCAAAACTTTCACACCCAAGCTCATGACTACTCAGGTGGGGCTTACTGATTTTTCTGCCTTTTTGTCATTTATCTATTTTTTGTGTATTTGCCAAGAATCACATCTCATATTCCCATAGATCCCTGAGTTTCTAGACTGTACTTTGCTCATAGTCATGTTCACTACTTACTGCTGATTACCTCCATATCACCATCTAGTAGAGTCAAGAACTTTTAGAATAAACTTTACCATCAGTCCATATGAATTCACTCAAGATTTACTGAACACTTGCCATGTGCAAAACACCAACAAGAACAGTACTACTGATACGTTAAGTTACATAACTTTGTGTGTCACAAAAATTCACTGCAAAGCCACTGTTCATGACTGCAAGTCAGGTCTCTCTGACTGTGGCCATGATGTGTGGGGGAAGGGTGGCTAATGGCAGATAATAATGCAGCAGGGAAGTCTTGTGTGGAGCACTGACATGCCATATAGACTGATTAACTTTATGGCAAAATATGGGAAAAGAATTATTAAAGGGGTTCTTAGAAGTCATCTAATTCAATTGCCTTCGAATAACAGGATATCATGCATTCAAAACTATTTCCCAACATTGCCTTGAATATTTCTATTAATGGGATCTCATGCTTACTATGTAAACCTATATTAGCACTTATTATTAATGAGTGCTACAGTTAAAAGCTTAAGTCCGAGGGTCAAATGAATGATTGAATACTGACTCCGCCATTTACTAGCAGTGTGATTCTAGGCAGAGTCCCTACTAGGAACTTAGTAATCATAGTTACCTGGTAATAATAATAATGACGATGATGATGATTACCACATCATAGAATTATTGTGAAGATTAAATTTAGATAGTAAAATAAAAGCACTAAGAATCAAGAGTGATAGATGTTAATAGCTTGTTAATATTTTTAAAATTGAAGTTAACTATATCTCACTGTTGCTTCTAGCCTTTTGTCCCAGGTTTGTCTTCATAGTCTATTTGTGGAAAGACACCTCAAGTAATTAGAAAACAATAGAACATGAATAGAGCTAGCCTCCCAAATATATAGAGTTCCTAGAAATCAATAGCAAAGGAGAAGAGTGAGACGCTTGGGGAAACATGTAAGGAAGGACAGGTGGGATGGCAACTGAGGGGTGATCTATCTGAGGAAGGGCATGATGTCGTATGGCAGGATGTGGCACGAGGCATGCGTGGCTTGTGGAGAGTAGCTCCTTGTGCTGTGGGGAGCCATGGCAGGATGGAAGAAGCAGCGTGGTGTCATAGGATATGGTATGATTTGGGGTGTGGGATTCAGTGACAGAAAAATCACAGATGCCATAGGACTGGCAGTGTTTAAAAAGGTTTAAAAAGTCATTAAACTGTCCTTCCCTGGTGGCAAAGCAGTTTAGGACAGAGCACTGCAAGTGAGCTGCAACTGCTTCAGTGCGAGTTCGAACCCCGGCCCGGGAAGTGATCCACATGGCGCGGCAGACCTCTCCTGACCTGCCCGCTGCTCCCCTCAGCAGTGTACTTTATCCATCGGCCTGTTCTGCTCCCCATTCTGTCTCTGGTGAACCCTGTCACCGCCCCTGTGCCTCTGGCTTGTACCCCCATTCTGTATGCATAAATAAAATCTTTTTTTTAAAAAGTCATTAAACTAACCATTAAGTAGACATTAAACCCTCAGGAAACTCCAGTTTCCTCACCTGCAAAAGGAAAATGATGCAGCAACTATCACTTAAATGATGTGCTTTTGCCATGTGTTTAACAAATAATAAAAAGGGTTTTTTCACCTTAAGCTTAAGCCCTTTATGCGGTTTTTTGCTTTTCTGTTTTACCACACCCAGGTTACTGAGGGGAAAAAACTGAGGTTTAGAAAGATTAAGAAACTTGCTCTGAAGGACACAGCCAGAAATGACAGGACCAGATTTTGGGTTTAAGGGCAATCTAACTCCAAAGCAGATGCTATTAGCATTATTCTTGGGTTTACAATGAGGGTTAAAGGAACTGGTTTGTGTCTGGCTTCCTAAGCAAGGCTATATGGGTCTGAATTTAGATCTGTCACAGCTGATGATACAGTGGTGCAGAGAGGTCATCTCTGCACCAGGCAAGCGCAGTGACTGCTCAGTGTACAATCATTACATGGCTGTGCAACAAAGCCTGAGTTCTAGGTTGTATGTCTCAGCAAGAATATCAAAGCTCAAGACTTTTTGAGGCACAAAGGTAAAAGAGAAAGCTTTTATTTTGCAAACTAATTATAATTAGTTACCATTTTGCCTTTACCATTTGCCTTTATAGTGTTGCTTTCTTCCTCAAGTTTTCAAAATCCAACTCCTGTGTTGTGTGAAGCACGAAATATTTGAAATTTAATTTTGGGTTTGAGTAGTCCCCATTTCAAATATAATCCCATGTTGGAATTCAGGTTGTAGAAACAGAAACAAGTTATAAAAACAGGTTAATGACATCTTGAGACAAATTAGCATTAAAGTGGAATTCAGGGCATGTCTCTAGGTGGATTCAAAGGCAAACACTTCTCTGTCTCTCTCTTTCTCACACACACACACACACACACATATATACATGCACACACACAATCACATTCACATGCAATCCAAAGCAAAATACATGTAGAAATATATTCTATTAAGATATAAGCCCCGCCATACTAAAAGAAAGTACAAGAAAAATTAATGACTTTCATCAACATTAGCATTCACTTTGCTCCTCTGAGCTATCTTATCTATGCGCCAAGGTAAACTGTGTGTTTACAACAAGATGATAACTCAGCCATTGATGTGCAGACTTGGAGTATTGATCAATGCAGCTCCGAGTGCTCAGTCATGAAACTATACCAAGAGTTCCTTTGTTCTCATTTCCGTCCCTTTCATCTCCAGGAAGAAAAAGAACAACAAATGATACACAACTAACCTAAACCATATATACTTTGAACATTAATGCAAATTTCCATTCTCAGAGAGTAACTAAAATTTTGTACTTTTCTAGTGAAATCAACCCATTGTAATCAACCCATTGTATTTTGGGAATTCAGAAAAGGCTTACTATTGTAAGGAAAGTGAGGTCTGTACTGGTGCTTTGAAAAACACATATTTTAGAGAGGCAGAGAGGAGAGGTAGAAAATTACATTAAGAGCAGAAATAATAAAAAAATAAAAAAATAAATAAAGGAAAGGGCAAAGCAGTAAGAAAGAACCCAAATGCAGCAAGAGGTTTGGGAATGGCGGACACTCAGGTCAGAAGAGGTCACTGGGATAGTGGAGCCAGCAAGCGGCTTCAGAGAGGAGTGACAAATTACTTCAGAGCAATTAGTCCAAAATAACATCTATAATAGCAGCTACAGATTTGAGGGTCGGATCAAATAAATTGTGATTTTCTTAAATTATAAAAGTAATAATGCATGATGATTATAAAAAGATTTTAAAATGCACCTTAAAAGTAACAGCTTAAAAATAACTTCTCAATCCCTACTCCTCTTTCTTAGAAATAACAACAGATACTGTTTGGGGAGTTGTAGACAAGATTTTCTCTATGCATAAGATCATTAGCTACATTTAAACACACTAGATCATGTACACATAGTAATGCAGGCACTCATATTATACCATGGTCACGTTTCATTATCTACTGTAGCTCTTGCATATATGTAAAAATGTCAGTGTTCATAAAATGAATGCTCTAGAATTCACAAAAGCCTCTGCTTCAGTGGCATGGTATGCAGCCACCAGTTGTGCTCAGACATATAATGTTAAGATGAATACCCTTGGAGTCCACGACTCTGACAAGAACATAAAGGCTCAGGACTGTACATATCTTTAAATGCCTTGTTAATTTAGTGTCCAGCCAGTTGGAAAAGACCCAGTAAAATGTTCTTTTGTGTGTGTGTATCAAAACAAAAGGATCAGGAGAAAACATAGCAAAGAAGGAGCAGGATGCAACAAGGCAACAGCTCCAAGAGAGAGGCTCCAGAAGATGCTGTGGAAAGCCATGGCCCTCAAGTCCATCCTGATGCGCTAGGGCCTAACAGCTGGTGAGACACCTGGACAAGGTGGGCACAAATTCTTTTACTCCAGAAGTGCCTCATTGACGTTTCATAGAATTGAAGGAATTTGAGTTCAGTCTTAAAGGATGTGTAGGATTTAGATAGGTTAAGGGATAAAAGATAGACTCATGCCATTTGCAGCAACGTGGATGAAGCTAAGAAGCGATTGTGCTAAGCAAACTAAGTCAGAAGGAAAAAGAAACATATTAGATGGTTTCTTATAGATGGAATAGAGGAAATCTGAACAAAGGAAAAAGACGAAACTTGCAGGGTGACCATAGGTGTCAGGTCTACAGCAGGGGAGGGGCGGGGAAAGGGACAAAACAGATAGGGAGAGCACAAGGGATTATGGTGATGGTTCATGGGTGCTGTGGGTGAGGAAGAATTATGGGGTGACACCTAAGCGGTAAATCAAATACTGTGTGAAAATAAACAATGATGTTAGAAAAGAAAAACAAAACAGACAAAAAATTCATGGAAATAAAAACAGAATAGGTAGTGAATTTTTTTTTTTTAAAGATTTATTTATTTGTGCATACAGAACTGGGATACAGGCCAGAGGCTCAGGGGTAGTGAGAGTCTTCACCAGAGACAGAGTGGGGAACAGAACAGGCAGATCGACAAAGTACACTGCTGAGGGGAGCAGCGGGCTGGTCAGGAGAGGTCTGCCCTGCCATGTGGTCACCTCCGGGGCAGGCGGGAATCAAATTCATGCGAAAGAGGCCTTAGATTCTCAGTGCTGTGCTTTAACCCGCTGCACCACCAGGGAGGGCCCTAGGTAGTGAATTTATGAGGATAGAAGTGTTGATGATTTGATGTTCAGTCAAATGTAGATAGTTGCTTGATTTTCTATAAATTCTCTCTCAACTTTGGACATCATCTCGCAGACATCCTTTTTTGGGTAGCTTGAAATGAATCTGTCCTGTCTGAGAGCAAAAAGAGGCTGTCTCATCAAGCTCATGTAAGTTAGTTGGGGTAAAACTGTAAACAACTAAGAACTTGAAGAGGAGGACATTTCTTTGTTTAGTAAGATTTCATAAAATGAAAGCAGAAGACAAAACCAAATATATACTGGAAGAGGAGCCTGCAACCAATTACTCTGTCAATAATTCAACAGAAGCTTTAAAATTTCATGGGTTTTTGGAAAAAATCCTAAGAAATAATCTTTAGGACATTAACTACTGCATTTGGGATTGATACGCCTACTAAGAAGTATACTCTGTTTGCTTAACAAATCTGGCCACAAACAAAAATCAATACCATCCAAGTTTGTTTTTTTTTAATTTGGTTAAAAAGTCACTAGAATTCTAATCTGTTCATCAACACAAAGTGGTTTTCAGAATAAGTGCTTCTTGAAAGAGACACTTGGAAAGAAAACAAAGTCAAGTTTTCCCATGAAAGGAAAAGTATGAGAAATGAACCAGAGTGGATGGAGACCTTCTGTTCTATCTTTGTCAAGTATGTTATTCAACAAGTTACTTTTTATTTATGTGGAAGTTGGTAAAGTAGGTGCTCTTATAGCTTGAGAAGAAACAATAGTCAAAAACAGTCACTGTCAGATTATCCCAAAGAGACCTGATTTTTGAAAATTTAAGGCATTATTAATTTTTTAATGTTTAATATATCAGAAGGCAAGAACAGTAGTTAAAGTTACTACTGAAGGGAACTCCCTGGTGGTACAGGGGTTAAAGGCTCAGCACTATCAAGCTATCAGCAGCCATTGTGGCATGAGTTTGATCCCTGACCAGGGAGGTGACCCACATGGCACAGCATATCTCTCCTGTCTCACTTGCTGCTCCTCTCAGTAGTGTATTTCAGTAGCTCCACCTGTTCTGTTCCCAACTCTCTCTGGTGAATCCTCTCAGGTCCACACCTCTGGCCTACACCCCAGTTCTTAAATGCATAAATAAGTTAAAAATAAATCTTAAAAAAAAAGCCTGAATGTATCTTTATATCTTATATATGGATCATTTCTTTTTGACTAAAATAACAGAAGGAAAGAGCATTTGCTAAATACTTGCTATGTACCTGCCAGTCATCAATGATGTGTTTAAAGAATCATGTCTATAAGTAAATATGTAGAATCTGTATATAAGTAAATATGTAGAATCTGTATATAATCTGGTCATGCCATGAGAATTATGAGGATGTTTCAAACTTAATAATGATAGAGCAAAGTTGATTTTCCTCTGTATTTAGTTGTTTAACTTCAATCACCCAATAAATATGAGCATCTTTTAAAAAAGATTATTCCCTTTGCCTTCATTACACATAACACCAACCATGACAATGTGAAAGTTCTAGACACCTCTTGGCTGGTTCAAGGGGGGAAATCCACTTTGGTGTATTTTTTATTCACTGGGAGCACTTCTCATGACACCAAAATAAGTCTGATGGCTTCTAGAAGCATGTCACTCCCTGGTTACTGCTGTGATAAGAGGTAGTGGAGGGAAGACACAGAAAGACAGTGCACCATGGGAAGAAGAGGAGATGCTCTCTGACTTGTGGGACATGGAGCCACCCCAGAGAAGCTGGTGGGTGGACAGACTGGCAACAGGAGGATGTAAGAGCCCTATACTCCCTGGATAGAGCACACAGAATGGGCAAAACCATGGAATAGTGCCACTCTTTAGAAAAAGGTTACCTGGTATTAGCTGACTACATCTATGGAGAGCAAGATAAAACAAATAAAGAAACCAAAAGCCAAACCAATGTAGAACTTGGGATTTTGACAACTAATGTATGATTCCTTTTTGGTAACTAGTTAGGTTCTGGAAACATTAGTTTTGCACTAAGGCTGGGTCAGTAATCACAAAATTATTCATTTCTATGATTCTTTCCTAGAATTTTTCACTAAAAACCTTAATGCTACAGTCAAACTTTATGTATATATGTATATTTATTTACATAAACTGGAAATTTGTACTGATTAGATCAACTACAGGCATTCAAAATAAAAATTAAAACTTAGATTGGTAAGTTAGGTTTATTTCTAAGAAGACCCTGCCTCCTGAGTGTTTTATTTAAAAATTTCACAATGACATGAACTCTCCTTCTTATGCCAAAGTACCCAAGATCAACAGGATTATATTTTGAATTATTTCTAATAACCATGATAGGCTTGTGATGACCCACTGATATTTTCATTCCCCATTCTCTTACCCTCAACTGATATTTTGGTCTCATATTTGCAAAATATCTGGGAAGGAGCTGGGAGCTACTTGAGCCAGGAAATCTATGAAAACCACACACCTCCAAGGGGTCTTCAGCATCCTCTCACCAAACAGGATGACTAAGAACAAGCAAGTTTTGCTGGAATACCCATCATCTGAACAGTGTGCAGGAAGCACAGGCATTACTTTTTAAGATGCCAAGTTGGCTCCTTAACTATTACAAAATTAAAATCCAAGTGCATATGTGAGCACCATGGAGGTATGTGAATCATAAGCATTCATAAAATGTCATGCCTAAATTAAGTCTTATCATCAAATAGTATTTATTAAACACCCACATACTGCGTATACATGGCAGTGTACGAGGCATATCAGCAACAGAATGCTGTATCTTCAGTCATGAAAATACTTCAACATAAAATACTGCTGGAAGTCATAAAGATTATTTTTTCACGGTGAATATTCTCACCATAAATTTCAAATAAACAGTGAAACAGGGTAACTTCACTGAAGTGCTCAATTTTCCTTATCAGTAAAAAAGCTGGTATCTTATCTACAATTCCAATCATGCTTCTTGTGATTATGACAAGACATTCTCAGAAGAATTACTCATGTATGGATTCATGTCATTTTCCACCATGCTTTCTAAAATTATGAGACAATAAGAAACAGTGAGAAGGAACATCTATGTTTAAATTGTCAAAGAGCCATTTTATTTTAGACTTGAGTATACAATTCATTTTTTATTGTTATTGCCCCTGGTAATTACTTCTGAGAATACATAAATTTTAAAAATTCATAAAAGCTGAGCAAATAGAACATTTGAAGACAAGAGCATCAAAATTAGTTTTTATATCCAGAGACTAAGGACATACACAAATGTTGGAAAAGTAAAAGGTTTATTCAATCAACTGATATTAAGCATTGAAAAACCTGTTTGGTTTTTTATCATGCAATTGACTTAAAAAAATAAATTGCAAGAGTCAACTTGTTGTTTCTACATCCTTTAGAATAACTTAGAGATGATTTTAAACCTGAATTAGGTTATCCTTCATAGATTTTTATTTTTTACTCCTCAATCACTTTCATTACAGATGTGCTCATTATATGCCAGTTCCATTGCTCAACTTATCAACATGCACACTTACTTTACACACATTTTACATATATTTACTGCAGAACAAGCACACACTATCTTTTGGTATACTCAACACTCTAATTTGAGCAAAAGGTAAAAACGACAGCTGACACCTTCCCACACTGAGCACACTGAGCTGCACCACAGTCTGATTCCCTCCTCTCTTCTGGAGGTCAGACAAAAAAGTACAGAATGAGGACATCTTTGCTGCTGACTGATTCCTTCATGAACATGATTCTAAATCACAAAACCTCATGTGTGCATCTTTTAGGTTCCCCTTTCTGCCCTAAAAGGCTCCTCATTTCCAAAAAACACCCATTGTCTAAGGTGAATTAGATGAGACACAGCTCTGTCCTTAGTTAATTAACATTTCAGGTTTTCAGAGAACTTGGGCAACATGCTAGTGCTATCCTTTCTAGTCAGTAAGGGGGTATTTCTGACATTTCAGAGACAAGGGCATGTAGATCTTGTTTTTAAAAAAAGAAGTAAAGACACGTGTGACTTCTGAAAGCCCAAGACTAAGTCTTCAGGATCCATGTGATGATCCATACAGGGCAGTGGCCCAGGCTGACATGGAGGCCTCTGTGCATCCCTTCCTTTGGGTGAGGTTCAAGTCAGGTGTCCTTATACTATATTCTGTCTGCTATGAATAATGTTACAGTTCAATTTTTAGAGCAAAGAACTTTAGATGGTTGCCTACAAATTCATATGATAGTAAATGTTAAGGATATATTTCTTAAATGAAATCTTTGACCAAATTGCAATATA
>NW_004567114.1:31620339-31627212 GCF_000260355.1 Condylura cristata | reverse complement strand
ATATATATATACACACTATACACACATACATACATACATACATATATATATATATAAAATAAATTAGGTCTTCACTATACTGTACTTTTTTTTTTTAAGTATTTTAAGTGGTTTCTCAGGTCAGAGTCCCAGAAAGTAAAGTACAAAACTATGAGACATATTTCAAAGGGTAATCTAGCTCACTAGCTATAATACGTCCTTTTTCTAGTATACAAACTTTAAGATTTGTTTTTATTTACATATACATACAAGATGTGGGGTATGGGCCAGAGGTGTGGGAGGTGAGAGGATTCACCAGAGACAGAGCAGGGAGCAAAACAGGTGGATCTACTGAAATACACTGTTGAAGGGAGCAGCGGGAACAGATGATAAATATTATGCCTTTAAGTTATGTCGTGGAAGCTAAATTTTCCACAATCGAGTACCAGAAGTTGTTTTTCCAAAGTGAAGTGTCTCTTGAGCACTGTAATGTCACTTAGTTACCAATTCAGACCTCTAAGTCTAAGATTCAATGTGAATAAACTAATGAAGTTAAAAGTGGGTGGGTGTGCTATCATTTTTCAGAATTTCAGGAACTGATACATATTGTCTTTTTACATATTGTCTTTTTCTTCTTACCTTAATTTTTGACAGTCTCATCAATTACCATTAATTAACTGAGAGATGAAAGACCAGGACAATAGAAGAAATGCATTTACAGCTCATTCTTTGGTATGTGACTTTGAGCATTTTCATAGAGATTTTGTATAGGAGGATGGGAACAAACTAGGGATTTGAAATATATTTGAAATATCTGAAGGTTTTACCCACATAAATCTTTCTTTCTTTTTGTTAGTAGAAGGGAGTTACTTTGATTTTTCCATTACTTAAAGATCGGGGTATGTCTGCATACATGACTGCTAAGGAGAATTCATATTTATAAACTTTGAGGAAGTATCTTTACTACCAATGTTGAGCGTTTCCAGCAAACCACCAGTTTCACTTAAGTAAAAGGGAAGCTTTAAATGCTTTAAGCAGCAGAATTAAAACATAATGTAACTGCCGAGTTAGTGATAGCACAGCTCTTTATCGTTCTATGATAATAATGAGAATTTCTTACTAAAGTGACTTTTAAAACGACTGAATCTCCCCTCTCCCCCAAGTATTCTGCATCCCATTTGGTAAAGTGTGGATGCGACTTTGACTAAAAAGTAAATAAAAGTGATGTCTAATCTTTAAGACATGGTACAGATTATTATAGTTTGGCTTGAAAGGACTGACTTCTTTCAACCTCTGCAGTTTCAGTTGTATCACCTGCTGTTATAGCTGTGTCAACATGGGCAGAACTGAGGGCTGAAGTAATTAGGCAAATAATGCAGGCCAGAATGACTGAGAAGGAAGCTATTTGGCAATCTCTCTCTACAGTGATCAAATTCTGTTCATTATAGTGCTATTTCTTTCTTGTCCCTCACCCTCCCCCAGAGACCGCAAATAAATACATGTGAAATTAATGAAATTCAAATAATTTTCATTTGGAATCTAATATTTATATATTTTCTTATCATTCCCTCCTGAATAAACCACTGCCAAGGTGGATAAACCCAGTGACAAAACTTCACCACCACCAGAGTGGAGTTTGAGGAGGGGCTTGATAAAGTCAGCCAAGAGTCAGCTCACCAAACAGCCACAAATATCCCCATAGGGAGACTGCATGATTGGAAGTCACTCCAAAATAATCTTCCTGATAATGTATCTCTTTTTCTCATCAATTGAAGAGGCAAAAATATTCAAGTAACCACTTCGATTGCTTACTGAGTTAACATTTCCAGAGGAAACTTGCAAAAAAACAGAAGCCTCTTTCAAAGCTTATGGTAAAGTTGGTTCCATACCATGTATTGCGCTACTCTTCCATGTATGCCCTACCCTTCCAGCATTTAGAACACAATGCATCTCTGTCTAGGAGGCTTTTTTCAAAGATGAAGATGATGATGATGATGGTGGTGGCGATGATGGGATTATCTTACGCTTGAGAACTACTGACTGCGTCCCACAATGTTCTAAATCCTCTCCAGGCATTAGTTCCCACATAACAGCCCCATGAAGTGGGCACTGTGCAATATTCTTATTTTTTTAAAAAAAGATTTATTTGTTTATTCATACAGAACCTGGGTACAGGCCAGAGATGCCGAGGGTGAGAGGATTCACCAGACAGAGAGGGGAGCAGAACAGGCAGATCGACGAAGTACAATGCTGAGGGGAGCAGCGGGCAGGTCAGGAGAGGTCTGCCACGCTATGTGGATCTCCTCCGGGGTAGGTGGGAATCGAACTCATGTGGAAGTGGCTTAAGCTTCTTAGTACTGTGCTTTAACCAGCTACACCACCAGGGAGGGCCCACAATATTTTTATTTTTACAGATGAAAAGTGGAGGCATGGTGTGGTTAAAAACACACAGCAGGCCCTCCCTGGTGGCGCAGTGGGTTAAAGCACAGCACTGAGAATCTAAAGCTGCTTCCACATAAGTTCGATTCCCGCCTGCCCTGGAGGTGACCACATGGCGTGGCAGACCTCTCCTGACCCGCCCGCTGCTCCCCTCAGCAGTGTACTTCGTCGATCTGCCTGTTCTGCTCCCCACTCTGTCTCTGGTGAATCCTCTCACCCTCCGCATCTCTGGCCTGTACCCCAGTTCTGTATGAATAAATAAATAAATCTTAAAAATAAAAAAACACAGCAAAGGAAATTATACCAGATGATGCATATTTAGACCAAAAAATAGGACACTTAGTACTCTATTTTATATGACAAATATTAAGAGCCCCTACTTCAATGTGTAATTTAATACATCCTACAAATAGGCAATAAAAGTCACGAACCAATAATCTGGTTTGTTAAATATGCTATTCATTCAGGAAGGTTGTTGCTAATAACTCCAGTAACTGGGATAAAGAGTTAGTCTTTGAAGTCTGAACTTTTCCTCTCACATCCAGGAATAAAGTTCTTCAATGGGGCAGGAGAGGTCAAGCAATACAAATACTATCCAAAAATTAAAAGCTAAGCGTTGACTCAATAAGATACCATATTCCAATCAAACTAGTTTGTCACATTCTCTTTTATTCTGCAGTCAGAAGACTATTGTCTCTTGAAGAATAAGTACTTTCATCAATACTTGTGAGAAAACATCAGTTGCCAAGTCTTTGTTGCTCTCCTTGTTTCTGACAAGATTCATAAAGAACTTCCTTCATCTGGGAAGTGTGTGGGGCAATAACAATCCTCCTTCCCTTCTTCCTGCTGCCATTGCTCCCACCTCAGAGAACAGGATCTGTGGAGAGAGCGGAGTTTCTATGTGCCCTCCAGGGTGGCCTGTGATGCCCTGGGGGTTGTATTGTCCTCTCCTGCACCCAGGAGAAGGCACTGCAAGGGACTGGATAGAAAATTCATTTCAGGAGCTGAGCTGAGAAGCCCATTGTTGCACCATAGGTCAACGCTGTGCCCTCCAACTCAAGATTCCAAAAATAAAACAACCAATCCAACTGGGTTGGTTTGGAACTCAGAGGGGATGAAACGAGATTAATCATTCTGGGAAACCCCCAAAGAGATATTAGATTATGTACTGAGTTATAACTCTCCAACTAAACATAATTCACCTGCAACAAGTTAAGTGTTGTCATGGGCACATTCACCTCACTCAGAAGGCTGATAGAGTCTGCATGAGCCAATCTGTCCCCGGGTACAGGAACCTCACTGTGGAAATCCTGCCCTGAGAGCAAGGACGCAACCACACTCCCCTTAGCCTGACCCCACTTTACCAGAAGAAGGTGAACATGTGTCAACACCCTGGGCATGTGGCTTGGCCATCCTCTGTTGGCTTAGAGGCATACCCTAAAATGCTGGGCATCTGCTCGCTTTTTCTGTTTCTCTTTCATTTTGTCCCACGACTTGAAGTACCCTTTGCTGCTTCCTCCTCCCCCGGCTATAGGTCAGTTGGAGAGAGAGCGCACACACAGCTGTGAAAGCCGCAAGCATGAAGCCTCCTTCCATCTCAGCAACAGCTCCTTTCAAGTGTGCAGAGGCAGTGGCTTTGTTATCTAAATGCCCTTCAATTAAGACAGGTACCTGCCACTGATGCTTTCTTCTCTTTGACCATTAACTTGGTGCACTCCTGAATAACCTCCTTTAGAGTCTTTTAGAATAAAATGAAAGTCAGTATTGGCTTCTTTGGCTCAGGTAAATGAAGTCTTCATGCCGGACTTTGAATTCCAGCCTGTGTGACCTCCTTCCCCCACCCCAGGAGTACTCTTAGGATCAAAGGGATGTCTTCCCTTTTGTGGGTGTCTGATGAGACTGACACCACATTAAAAGCGAAACTGAATGATCTTTTTTCTCCAGGTTATTTTGTGTGTAGAAGTAAAGAGATGTGGGAAAAGTCCAGACAAAGAGAAAGCTAATTTTGACTTTGTGCCCATTAGGGATGCATGATGCAGCCTCTTTCTGCCTCACTAGCACTTTCCTTTTAAAAAAACAATATTTTTCTTTTTCTGTTTTTTAATCGTGAGGTTACATTTTTGCTCTTCCATATGTGCGCATATTTTGCTCACCTTCCACTAAATCACCCAATCAATATCCTCTCTGCCTCTCTCACATCCCCTCTTTCCTCTTTAAAAACTACTTTTCACATACAGTGAGTTTCTTATAAATTCCTGACCGAAACTACAAACATGTTAAGTGAGTAGGTTACACAAAAAAATTACTTTAAAAATAACAATAAAACATAAATATTTTTTGAAGATAGGGTGAAAGTTCATCTACTGAATAGGTGCACAGGAAAGACGGGTTGTACAGGCACTGTTTCTAGCCAAGAGCTCCCCAGCAAAACACTCTCCAACAAGATCTACAAACAGAAAGGAGAAAGAATACTGCCATTTAATCTTCAGGTTTTAGGCTCTTCTTTCACAATGAAAGATAACTGGGACTAAGAAAGTTGAAAAGATCAAGTAATTCTCTGTTATTTTAGCTTTCCCCTAGGCTAACAAAGTTAGAACTCTCTTAACTTAAAGAACCAACAAATCTTCACTGCACACAGTTGCAGAAATGGAAAGAAGTTAAGTCAGCCTTTGATTGCATCTCTTATCTAAATTAATTATTCAGAGCCAATAGAGAGGCAACCTGTAACCACACGTGAAAGCAGAATAACATGAGATTATGATTCTGCTTCTCCAGGTCAGGGTCCCAGCTGCCCCACTGCTGTGGCAGGAAGAGATACCACCTCACTGCCACCCTCCTCAAGGAGCTGCCATGTGATGGTGCCAACACGCAGCAGTTACGTGTCCATGGAATTTTTCTCTTTGCTGTTCCAGCTGTAAGCTTCTCTCTTTTCTTAAGGAGATTGTCTGTTTGATCATCACCCTCAAAGGAATGGCAGAGGTAGGTCAGGTGAAGGCCATCCTAGAGGTGAGTGATGCTCCATGACACGGCAGGGGGCCTGGTCCAAGGAATACCTGCTGTGGGCATTTTGCATGTCACCTCTCGGACGCCTGCCAACAACTGCACAGGGAGATGCACAGATGCCCATCTGATGCACAGGTGAAAAAGCAAAACAGGGAGGTTGTAGAAGTTATGCAAGGTCACACAGCAGCTGAGCTAAGTCTCCACTCCAGACTTATCTCTTGATCCATAGACTGTGACAGCCCCATCTGCCCACGCATGTGTACTTTCAATTAGTCAATCAATCACAAATATCTCTAAATTTCCACTATGTGTATATCAATATGAGGAGAAGCACACTTGCTAAAATGTTGGATGAGGTAGGGAGCAGAGCAGAGACCAAACAAGAAAGTTCCCCTGGTAGGGTCATGTCTGGTGACAGAGGAAGCTGGAGTGGGGCTGGGGTTACACCCCGCAGTGGGTCACATGCTGGCAGGTGTGGAGGGAGCGGTGGGGGTGGGGGGGATACGGACAAGCAAGAGAAGAGAGGCAGCTGAAGTGATCCAAGCTGCGTGGTGTGCAGGGTGTTTCCTCCCCCACAGCCTTCTGATCTTCAGAAGAGACTAAACTCACAAAATGCAGCACAAGTCAGGATTTCTTTTTGAGAGCTGTGAAGGAGCAACCTCCTGACTCCCGACCGCAGATACACTGAAAACTGAACTTCAACTTTCCTTCTTTCTCCTGAAGCAAAACGGGGAGAGAGTGGGGTCAGTGATAACTGGCAAACATGGGGGTATCACTGAGGGCCATCATAAAGGATAAGTATTCCTTAGTTTGAAACTTAGGAAGGAGAATTTTCCTCAAAAGTAAGCAAAATACACTAGAAACCTCTAGTAATTTAAAAAAAGAAAAAGAAAAAAAAAGACCAATAAATGAAATATAAGCAAGCAATAAAATCTTATAATTTCCCAATCTGGTAGCCCCCTCAAATTATATGGTTTGGGCCCTCCTTGTTAGCACTCCTTAGGATGCAGCACTGCAAGCTGGCTGCAACCAATTAAGTGTGAGTTTGATCCCTGTCCTGGAGGTGACCCACAGGACGCAGCAGACCTCTCCTGACCTGCCTGCTGCTCCCCTCAGCAGTGTATTTCATCAATCTGCCTGTTCTGCACCCCACTCTGTCTCTGGTGAATCCTCTCACCACCCCTGCACCTCTTGCCTGTACCCCAGTTCTGTATGTTTAAATAAATAAATCTTAATACACACACACACACACACACATATACATAAAATATATATGTGTATGTATATTGGCCCTCCCTGATGGCGCAGTGGGTTAAGGCACTGCACTGAGAAGCTTGAGCCACTTCCGCATGAGTTCGATCCCCGCCTGCCCCAAAGGAGTCCACATGGCTTGGCAGACCTCTCCTGACCCGCCCGCTGCTCCCCTCAGCAGTGTACTTCGTCGATCTGCCT
>NW_004567114.1:31573145-31620239 GCF_000260355.1 Condylura cristata | reverse complement strand
ATTTTTGTGAATGGAGTTGATTTTTGTGAATGGAGTGAGGTAGTGATCTAGTGTTCTCATTTGGGTTGTAACTCGTAGCATGTAAATTTGTAGTCCATTTTTATATATTCCCATGTGAGCTTGGACATAGTCGTCTTGGTGACTTCACTCTGCTGCCATCTTGCCAGTTCCCAAACTGGTTGAGCTGGTTCATCAGTGGCTTTTCATGCTACCCAGATGCTCCAGCCTGGGCTCCACTCACCAAGCTGAGCCATCCCCCTTCACTTCCAGGGTTTTATTGAGAGGCAATGTGGCTCCTGCAGCCCACCAAGCTTCCAGGTGCCTGAACACTCCTGGGGTGGGGGAGGGGAGTTCTTTTATCGAAACTCCCCAGTCGCGATTCTCCCTCTGTTATCTTCCTTCTAGTGAGCCCAGGGTGTTCTCTTTTGGGTTGAAACTCATAGTCTATAGTCCGTTTTCAGCCCTAAATCCCTGGGCAAGCCTGGACGCAGTGATCTTGGTGTCTTTACTCTGCCACCATCTTGCTGTCTCGAAATAAGGTATCTTTACTCACCTATGTAAAAATCATGTAAGTTTAATAATGTATATCATTATTTTAAATTGATAACACAGGAAGTTATAGAAGATGTATCTCCTATATGCCTATCATCCAATAGCATTCTTTAGAGCAACTTTGTTTAGGTTGAGTAGAGCTGTAAAAACAGTGAACATTTCGGGCCCTCCCTGATGGCCCAGCTGGTTAAAGCACAGCACTGAGAAGCTAAAGCCACTTGCGCATGAGTTCGATTCGCGCCTGCCCCAGAGGTGACCACATGACGTGGCAGACCTTTCCTGGCCCGCCCGCTGCTCTCCTCAGCAGTGTACACTTCGTCAATCTGCCTGTGCTGCTCCCCACTCTGTCTCTGGTGAAGCCTCTCGCCGACCCTGAGCCTCTGGCCTGTACCCCAGTTCTGTATGCACAAATAAATAAATCTTTAAAAAAAAAATATGTATATATATGGTTTGCATCGATATTTTCCTAGTGTCTAGAAAGGATGTGATTCTTGTCACTTCTTCCTCTGTACCCTGTCTCTTCATGGCCTTTGTATATGTTCTATTAGGTCATTTGTCTTTTTTATATTGCTTTTTTAGAATGTAATATATGATGATAACGGATCTTATCTTTACATATGTTTCAAGAACCTCCATTATCACTCTTTTCAACTTTACTTATGGCATCTTTGACTATACAGAAGTTTAAGGTGGTCAAATCTGTGGATCCAAATTTGCTATTTTGTTTTTGAGTTTTGGGTACCAACGAGGAAATAGTACTCTAACAGCTTTGGGGGATTCTTTGCTTTAGCCATTTAGAAAGGCAACTGAGCAGTGTTTCTTTTTCATACTGAACATTCACTTTTGTCAAGGAGGTTTTTATGTCTTCATTTGAAGATTTTGATAGAAAGAAACTTATACCATGTGTATACTCATAGTTGCTCTGAAAACTAAGGGACTCTTGGTGGAAGAGGAGTGAGTAATCAATGATACTCTTGATTCTGGAACCACTAGGGCGTATATTGCAGGAAACAGGACAGAAAATGAGAGCATTAAACATAAAGTTGAACTTACTGTTTTTATTTTTAAGCATTAGACATAAAGTTGAACTTACAGTTTTTATTTTTAGTTCATACATCTTACTACCAGAAGATCTTCCTGAACCTCCTGACAAATACATTTCTGATTGGCATTGTTAGTTTCAAATCTCACCTCTTTTCAGAGATGCTACAACACTGAAAACTCACTGTGAGGTTACCTCACTAGATGAATCCTACAGAAACTGCTCCAAACAGAGGTGTGTGTGTGTGGACCTTACAACTGTATGTGGCCCAAATTCTAAATGGCTGTGTTTCCAGTGACCCTACCACTACAGGTGCAGCCCTTACAAAGTGGTCATCATGTTAATCTAGTCAACAAACTGTGCCAATGCTCAAGCTGTTTTTTAATCTTAATTCTTCCTGCAATACCAATTTCATTTTTTTTCCTTCTTAAAACACTCTCATTTTGCATTTTGGGGTTAATTTTAGTGCCTAATGATATAACTTCACTGCTAAACCCTTATGAAAGTTATAACAAAAGTAAAACACATAAGATCTGAGTGCCAAGATAAATTTTGTCATCTGGTGCTTTGTCTCTACCTAAGTACATTTGTTTCTCATCCATCTGTTTGGAGACTTATTTAAGCAAATTAACATTTCTCCTAGAATTAATCTGGCTTCCACATCAAATGGCAAATATCCTAACTTGAGGAAACTTTGCATACTTGATTATTTAGTCCACAGTACTCACCCTGCTATAACTAATTACCACCCCTTGAGACAGATAGAGAAACTGAGTCTGAAAGTAGAAGTTTGCCTAAAGCTAGACAGACTTTAAGTGGCAGAACTGAAATCTGAATTAATTTTATGTAGTTTCACAACCTCTGCTTTTTCCAATACAGGGCACTTGCCCCTTGCATGCATCCACAGAGGTGAGTGTCAAATGCCAGAGCTGGAACTTCCCATGGCTCGCTTAGGACAGAGTATATTTCAGGGAGATCTTAAAGACTCAGAGCCCAGCAGTGGTGGATAACAGTTGGAATTCCCATGAATACAATCTTTTCCTCCTCCTTCCAAAAGTCTTCCCTGTGCTATTTCTTACTGACTACAACCCTTAGAAAATGTCGCTTCTAATCAGCAAATAGGAATGTGTAGAAAGAAGCTGTCTGCTTTCTTTCAGAGCAGGAGAATCCGTCAACAGCACATAGAAGTCCATGGCCCAATAAGGGCCTCAGGCAGCAGAGTAGAAAGGGGGCCAGCACCTTGCTAGATATCACCACGCCTAACTGTTTGCCATGGCCCTGTTGAAAGTCTACCTGGAACAGAAGTCCATGGATAGAATAAGGGATTTGCAGTCCAATAGGTCAATGTTTGAATTCCAAGGACACTGTTTACTATTATATAATGTTTCCAGTTACTTTGAAACTTTATAGATCTGTATAATGGAGTGGCTATAGCCACCTCATAGAACTCCCAGATGGCAGTTACAAATAACATTACCAGTAGCAGAAGTGTAGGCTGCACTTCTCTATTTTGCTTCTCTGCAGAGAAATAAATGATATGGAATATAAAGCTTTGGCAACAATGGATACTCAGTAAGTACCTGTCATGATTATTATCATCACTATTATTAGTAGGGAAGATTAAAACTGGCCTCCTCAAAGAGGATAAAAAGGGAGATGAGGAAGAGCAAAGAACATTAAAAGGTAAAATGTGGCCCTCTCTGGAGGCACAGCAGGTTAAAGCACAGCACCAAGAAACTAAAGCCATTTCAGCATGAGTTCGACCCCCGTCTGCCCCAGAGGAGATCCACATGGTGCGGCAGACCTCTCCTGTCCTGCCTGCTGCTCCCCTCAGCAGTGTACTTCATCGATCCACCTGTTCTGCTCCCCACTCGGTCTCTGGTGAATCCTCTCACCACCCCTGCACCTATGGCCTGTACCCCAGTTCTATATGCATAAATAAATAAATCTTTTTTAAAAAAGGTAAAACGTATAACTGGAAGTCCCCCCACCCCAACCCCGTTTCACTTCTGTTCTGAATTTGATGAACTAGTAGGCTAAAATCCCATATCAGCATAAACTACCCACCAATTACTTCACTTTTGCTGTCTGAGCAACAGGTCCATAATGCGAGAATGAGAATGATTTCCTGGGACTATGATCAACTTTAAGAGTCATCATATCAGATATTAGTAACTGAACAGCAGCAAAATGAGTAATTCCAAAAATACACTTTTGAAGTACCGAAAATAGTCCTGACAACCATAAAAGTGAACAATCAGAAATTATTTGGGGAAAGCAATCAAGAGTTAGAAAAGTACTTACCGAACTCCCGCTGTGCATATATTATTAAAGAGAAAAGAACATTAAGTTCAAAGGCCCTTGGCTTATAACAGTATTGTACTTATCCAAGTCCATTTGAGAATTTGGAACCTGAAACACATATCCCCATAAGAAAGAGTCCTAAATGGTGTTCTGCCTTGACCCTGGATCCTATGGGGTTATCCCAGAGCTAAGAAGAGTGTGGTGGAGATAGTGTGTTGGCATCAAAGGCACTAGATGGGTTTGAGCACACGTGTGTTTGAACCCTGAGCTGCCTCTTGGTGGGTAAGACAGATAGGGCAGGAATCAGGGCAAGTAATCACATCCCTATAATCTTCAGTCTATGTGCCACCCCCACATCCACTCCCAGTTTTATGGGCATATAATTAGAATAGAGAAATCATACATAATTTATGTATACAATTTGGTGAGTTTGGAAATATGTATACACATTTACAATCCAGGTAGTACAATCCAGGTAGTAAGCATATCCATCAGCTCTGAAAGTTTTCTTAAACACTTTTTTGTTGTTGTTGTTTTTGGGGTAGGAACACTCCACATGAAATCTACACTCTGAAAAAAAATTTTAAGTCCAAACTTTAAACAACAGGCATTGTGTTGTAGAGAGGACCTCTGGAACTTACGCATCTATATACCATCTTTTTCACCTATTAACTAACTCCTCATACTGCCTCTCCATTCCCTGGAAACCATCATTCTCCCTCTAGAT
Source organism: Condylura cristata (assembly GCF_000260355.1). Lineage (NCBI taxonomy): Eukaryota > Metazoa > Chordata > Mammalia > Eulipotyphla > Talpidae > Condylura > Condylura cristata. The sequence continues at coordinate 31,615,614 of NW_004567114.1, read as the reverse complement.
CTTTCACTGTTCTAGATGCTTTATCAAAGGGGAATCATGTATATAGTATTTGTCTTCTGTGTCTAACACATCCATCCAATTTTCCCCAAATGGTAGGATTCTTTTGTTAAATGGGAATGAAAACAGTATCAGTCTTGTAAGCCCTGTGAGCATGAAGAACATGCCAGGGAAGCACTCAGTACAATCAGGACTCAGGGCTCTGGTGATGCTGATGTCAGGAACGTGAGGGCAGCCTGCTCTTCTCTACCTTCTTGACTGCTTCTGCCTGCCAGGAAAGCCATGAGCAGGCTGACATGCTTTCCCTCACCCAGAGAGAAAGAGAAGAGGCTGCCAGCAGGACTGGTACAGCTGGAGTCCCCACACACTTGGTGATCTGTATCACTCTCATGTCTGTGCATGGTTACAAATGCATGCAGGCATAGAAGGAAAGAAAAATGCATAACCCACACTGCATATTTAGGTGATCCTTAGGATATTCCTATTGTGCCTATATTAGCCTAAGTTGATCTCTATACCTGTTTCACCCCAAGACCTATGTCGAGATCTCTTACTCATTATACAAAGGGACTCTGCTCTGCACTATGTATGGTCTTTCCTACCTGTTCCTTTCGTCACTAAGTAATACATCTTAGAGCTCTTTCGACATGTACAATTATAGATCTTGTCTTGTGTCTTGTTCTCTGTACTAACTCAGAGAACATATGACTCAATGATGGTATGAATATACCATATTTTTTTAAACCTGACCCTATTGCAGACATTTAATTTTGTCTCAGTATTTTATAAAAACAGCTTTGTAATGGATATCTTTATATTTGTAATTTTTATATCTTTACAAATGTATCCAGAGAGTAAATGTTCAGTGATTGGGGCTGCTAAATTAAAGGACACATCCATTTTCCATCTGTTGAGAAATATTGCCAAGTATTGCCAAATATCTCCCTTAGACATAAACGTGAAGGCTAGAAGTGCATTGGTTTGCACTGTATCGACACATGAGTTTCTGCTTCTGCTCATCCCGACCATCATTTACAGTGAGCAAACACTGCAAAAGTTGCCATCTGATACAGAAAAAGTAGGATCTCATTTTATTTGGCTTTTCTTTGATGGTAAGTAATATAATATTTGTTGTCCATGTTTCTTTGCCAGTGTGTGTGTGTGTGTGTGTGTATGTTTCAGATTTTTAAAAATGTATTTTCTTGTATTGTTGTTCATTTGTGGACAGCATTTGATTTCTCCCTTTAGGTGTTCCACCTGTGCCTCTCCCTGCACCACAGCAACCATGATCCATCACCATATATGGAATGTATTTATTTCTCTATAAAATTCCTGGTTGTATTCTTTGCTGAGACACTCTTTTTACAAGGTGCTGTGCTTTTGACTAAATTGGTCATTTATCATATTTTTTCTTACAGTAATTTGAAATGAATCATTTTAAGAGCCAAGTGTTTATAAAATTTGATTTTACTTCTGGAGTTTTCCTTTCCATTGGTCTATTTCTTTTTCTGCTCTAAACAACTTTGGTTTTCAAAGCTTCAAAATCTGTTTTTTATGTTGACTGTTTATTTCTCTTCTTTCTCTGGAATCTTCTGGCTATTCTTACAAGTTTATTTTTCCAGATGAACTTGTCATTGTGTCAAATTTTAAAAATGACACCTTGATTTCTAGTTGACATTTATTAGATATTAATTTAGAAAAAGTGGTATTTTAGAGTTTTCCTATTAGAAAAATATACACATTTACATATCATTTTGTATATCATTTTGCTAATTTTTGATGTTGATTTTACATAGGTCTTTTGTATATATTTATAATGTTGTTAGTTTTCCTATATATTTTATCATTTGGCTCTGACTATAAATAATTCTTTTCATATTTCCTATTTTTTTGTCTTTAACTTAATTACATAGTAAGTTACCTCACTATAGTCTGCTAACATTTGTTTTTTAATTTTATTCTACTAATATTTTGAAAATATTTTTTAGTTTGTTTTCATCAGGTTTTCTTAATTATTTTGCTTCCTCTTTGTTGCGCTCTTTGTCTAAGTGCATTTGCTAAGACAGAAAAATGACAGTAAGACTAGATGTCATATATATATTTTTTTAAGATTTATTTATTTATTCGTACAGAACTGGGGTACAGGCCAGAGATGCGGAGGGTGAGAGGATTCACCAGAGACAGAGCAGGGAGCAGAACAGGCAGATCGACGAAGTACACTGCTGAGGGGAGCAGCGGGCGGGTCAGGAGAGGTCTGCCTCGCCATGTGGTCACCTCCGGGGCAGGCGGGAATCGAACTCATGTGGAAGCGGCTTTAGATTCTCAGTGCAGTGCTTTAACCCGCTGCGCCACCAGGGAGGGCCAGATGTCATATATTTTTAACTACTGTTAAACTCCTGTTTTGCTAAAAGTTATTTGTTATTTTTTTTTTTAAAGATTGATTTATTTGTGCATACAGAACTGGGGTACAGGCCAGAAGCTCAGGGGCAGCGAGAGGCTTCACCAGAGACAGAGTGGGAAGCAGAACAGGCACTGCGGAGGGGAGCAGCGAGTGGGTCAGGAGAGGTCTGCCACGCCATGTGGTCACCTCCCGGGCAGGCAGGAATCGAACTCATGTGGAAGTGGCTTTAGCTTCTTTGTGCTGTGCTTTACCCTGCTTCGCCACCAGGGAGGGCCTATTTGTTCCTTTTTTTAGGAATGAATTTTACCAAGTGGCCTACTTGTCATCTCTCAGAACTATTATATGCTATTACACTTTAAGAAATTTTGAAAAGGAAAATAATGAGTTAAAAGAGAACCCTTTGCAAACTTTAGGTAAGTTTGAAAGCTTGGTTGAAATTGATGCTTCTCTAGGAAGTATATGCCTAGAGATCTTATGTTTGAAACATTTGTTACCCTTAGACCTTAATGACAATTTGGTTGGATGTAACAGGCTTGGGACAAACCAAACATTGTACAAGTCCTGCAATTCAGAAATTCTATTTCTTATGCTTATCTTTCAGGAATGTTTACTTTTGTGCATGAAGACACATGAGGATATTCAATGCAGTTGTATTTGAATAACAAAATTAGAAACATTCTTAGAGATTACTTAGACTATGTGTGATAAAACAATCTTTAAAAAGGGACATCATATCAAAGAAAGCAGAGCTAAAAAATTTTGTCAAAAATAAAGCAAGTTTCAAAAATGATAATGCACAGCAAGATACTATTTATGTACATTGCAGAAAACATAAAAATATCCTGTAGATGTATCATACAAAAGCATAAAATGAAGGAGTGACATCCATACTAAACTGATAAGAGAGGCTAGATTTGTTTGTGGGACATTTTAACTTATCTGCAATCATGTAATTTTTAAGATGGCAACAATGTCATCATTCATTATGGGGATACCCATGCATGCTGGTCCTCACAGGCCCCCTGCACACTGGAGGAAGAGTGATAGGAAGGTGACAAAACAGTAGTAGTTAGTTCTGAGTGACTACAATAGCAGTTTGTGTTTGTTGTTGCTTTTTAAAAATGTGTACTCATTTAAATTTTAAACTAATAATTATGTGAAATTCTTGAGTCACTCTTTGACTTCAGAATGTCACACATTTTGCTCCATGTCTTTGGCTTTGGTCACTGTCTTGGAGAATTCTGACCTACTTGTAGGTGATTTGTTTTTATGTATGAAGAACATGCTTGCAGAATATATCCTCTAGCTTTCAGAAAATGTAAACCTCGGCCTTGAAGTTTCTGTATCCAGGTTTTTCCTGGAAGATCATATATTCCTTTGATCCATAAAATCAATTATTTCAGAAGTTTTTGTGATTTTCTTAAGTATTTTTCTGACCCATTTGTTCTATTTATTTTCTAACTCAGATATGCCAATTTTCCTTTTACTGCTTTAATCTTGAGACCCATATATGTTATCCTCTAATTTCTCTTTCTTTTAAATCCTTAAATTATTTCAACCCTTTCTTCTATGCCATTCTTTGAGGCTTGATCCATGTCTGCCCTCCTCTTCCTATTTCTAATCCTTTTATCATTCAGGTAACAGTATTGTTCTGACTCTCAATTTGTTTCCTTGACTCCAGCATTTACCTTTTCATCTCATTCTGCTGTTTTTATCATCTTGTCCTTTTCCTTTTTCATTGAATCCGTACTCTTTTAAGTTCTTTTTCACAAAAGGTAACATGTAGGATGTGTTTCCATTTTGTAACTAGTTTCCTTACAGAATAAATTCTGCCTTTCCTGGCATTCTGTCTTCCTCTTGTTTTTCTTTCTTTCTCTTTGACACTTGCTCATATTTTCACCTTGTTCCTGTTTAATCTAACAGCTCCATCAGACTGCACAATTGCTTCATAGCTCTACTCCTAATTATCAAACCACTATTCATCTCCTTCTGAGAGTTGGGAATTCCACCTTCTATCTGGGAGTGAGTTGAGCTGGAACTATGGACAGTCATGTTTGGTTGACCTGGCTGCTGTTCTAGTATCTCTGCTCCTGATAAACAGCATCTCGGTGCACACTTTCTAACACATCCTGTGCAATCCTCATTTTTCCAGTTTCCAGATAAAGCCAAGGAAGCTTCATTTAGACAGGTCCAGTGTCTCTCTCTCTCTCTCTTTTTTTTTTCCTCCTGATTCACCTCCTTTACTTAGCAATGGATCCCACTGTCTTCCTAGTCAACTGACATCCACTTTAGCCATATAACATCTTGCTGTGGTGTAACAACTGGACCCTGCTTGTATCTCTTTTTCTTGATTCCTGCTGCCTCCATTTTACCTCTTGTCTTCCAGTTGACTAAATTACTAATTGCTGAAGATACTTTGCTGAGGGTAATTACCTCCCAACTTTCTTGCTATGTGATCAGTTTTGTAAAGGTTAGCCCTGATATTTTTCTTCCTGAGGGCATAGGAAGGGTTTTTTTAAAATCTTTCCTCCGGGCTGTCTCCACCCCACAGATTGCTTTTATCAAAAATGAGGTATACTGGAGAAATTTCTCATGACTCTGTCTATTCACATTCTATACCTCAACTGCCTTGGGGGAGCAGGCAGTAAGGAGCGGAATTAGTAGCTGTGATAATTCCTAGAGTCTTGCACTTCTTTCTTTTCTTCATTGATTCTTTCCTTCATTGCTTCTTTCTTTCCTTCATAGCATGAGGATATGCCTCTGCCAATAAAGGTGGTCAGCATACCTTTTGCTGGTTTTTAAATTTATTTATCTTTGGGTATGCCACTAGCTGTGAGAGAGGGAGATTGTGTGATTTGGCTTCATGCCATCCTGGAAGTAGAGCTAAGGCTGTGTGTATCAGAAATGCTTCTCCCCAAAACAAGAGTAAGTTTTACTCTTCATGAAAGAATAACAACTCAACCCAGGGAAAACATAGAACCACTTAAATACATTATGTATGTACATGCATGTGAAAGTCAACAAGAAAACCAAGCATGTCTAATTGGGTAACCTTAAGTGTTTATAAAAAATGACAAGATAACAAACTGCCTCTGTGTTGCCAGGAAATTTAAGCCAAGACCAACAACAATCTTCATGGCTCACTTCTGAAAAGGTGGCCAAAATCTCCCATTCTGTGCTTCCTTTGTATTTACTGTCATTCTGCTGCCACTAGAAATACCAAAGTCTAGGCAACATGTCCTCCCCACAGTCACACTTCATGGTCAATATCATAACCTCGAAATATTTTTAAAAAGAATTTAAAGACAGGATACTTTAGGTACTTCAAGAAGTACTAGTAAGAAGTAAAAAAAAAAAAGGTCAACAATATTTTCCAGATTTCCTGGGAGTTCTAGTAATTATTTTTCTAATAACAAAGACAACTGTTTAAAAAATATATTTTTCTGTGACACACTGGGTGGAAATGATCTACTTCATGTACCAACAGTAAGGTAACAAGACAATAAATGTTCCCCTAAAATCCTGTGACAGACTTAGCCTGTATTTTTTCAAAAGGCTCCAAAAATACTGTTTCAAGCCATTGATCCTAGCCCCAAGGTCAAGTCATAATGAACCTCGGGAGAAATTATTAGAAGTGGCAAAATCTAAAGAACACACATCTTTTCTACTGAAAAATGAAGATTTAGTATTAGCAGAGCTATGTTTACTGATTAACACAGAGAACATGTTTTTAACCAATATGTATTATTTTACTTTGTTCTACACAAAACAAATATTTCTTTTTCTACAGAAAACCAACCCTCCAGTTTTATTCCTCTTGCCAAGTGATAGCAGTGAACTGCCAGATGATTCAGGATATGCTGTAAATTGTGCTCTCCACCTTGACTTTCAGCTGCCCTCAGGATGAAACATGAGGTTAAACTATCAATGCAACCCTTTCTTTTTTCTTAAGTACAGAAGCACCCGCTAAAGCACAAATCTACTCATCAAAGGCAAAGTAGGTGACTGTGCTAATTATCTGGATAATATAGGCAAAATTAAAACAAGAGCAACAACAGGAAATAGCTAATTTAAAACCTAGAAATCTAGTAATGGATTAGTTACTGTATGTCAGAGTGTGGATATGTTTTAAGCACATGTGTTTCATTCCTTCTATTCAAGCCCTTTTATCAGTAAATTCACAAAAATTCCATTACCTCCTCAGCATCACACAAACAACAGACTGATGAGATCATAAAACTATTCAGACACACATTCCTAGGGTTATCATACTGATTTACACTTGCTATTGTAATCCTGTCAAAAATCACCTTCATAACAGAAATGGGATGATGTCCTATGTGGAACAGAGAGAAAATTAACAAAGAACTGAAAAAACTAAATGGAAACAAACTCTACAAATACCACTGCAAAACTGAGAAGACCATAGGGCAAGGAGAGTAGGGGGAGAAATAGAATGGAGGGAGCCCAATAGTCACGGCAAGGGACCCTGGGGCTTTGCGGGTGGGGTGACATATATCTGAGGAGAAGGGAGTTTAATACCTTTGGATAAATGCCCAGAAGTGGGACCATGTGGTGGTTCTGTTTCTCAGCATAGAGCCACTTTGCTACAGCACTTCAGCTCCCACCAGCAGGTCTAAGGGTTCTAATCCCTCCCTGTCCTTTCCAACACTTTCTATCTTGTTTTTGTTTTTTAAGCACTGACCTTCCTAATAGGTGTGAGGTGATATTGCATGGTGGTTTGATTTGCATTTGCCCCTGATTGGTAATGTTGAACATCTTTTCACAAACATATTGGTAGGAGGTCCTTAAATAGTTTGGAAATTAATCCCTCATAAATACATGGTCTGCAAACACTTTCTCCCATTCTGTATGTCAACTTTCACTACGTTGATTGCTTCCTTTGCTGTGTAGAAACTTTTTGGTTTGATGCGGTTCCTCTTATTTACTTTTGCTTCTGTTCCCTGTGTTTTGGGTGCCATATCATATTCTGTTGACCAGAGATGGTTGTATAAACATATTCATCTATAAGGGAAGCTGAGATATATAGTCTTCATCTGGGCAATCACATGTACAGCTAAAAAGTCCTCTCATTTGTGACAATATGGAAGAACTGGGGGTGTTCATTAAGTGGAATAAGTCAGAAAGAAAAAGAAAAATAGTAGATGGTTTCATTTCCATGTAGAATACAGAAATCCAAACAAAAGGTCAGACAAAAACCAATATGAGATAAATCTGTGGAATGAAGGCTATAAGATGCTTAGGGGGAGGAGTTAGTAGGGAGAGGGCCCAATGGACTATGGTGGAGGGCTGTGGATGCCTTAATGGTAGGGGTGATGTGGTGACATGCATATGAGGAGGTGTTCTAAATCACTACACTGTTGTAAATCAATGTTACCTTGATTTAAAAAAAAAAATCCTTGTCTACTAGAGAATAAAAGAATGGCTGTTGGGAGGCAAAAAAAAATAGTACAGCCTCACCTTTACTCACTTTGTCCAATATGGGAGAAATGATGTATCTCCAATGATCTACCAAAACATTTTCATTTGTTCTTTTAAACTATTTAATATCCAATTTAACAGAATCTCAATCCCATCTGCTGAGTTCTACATGAAAATAATTCCATATTGTGTGTATGTTTGTGTACATACCAACTAAAGTTCAAACTCTGGCTAATTTCAATATTCCGTGACTAATTTTAATCTTTGATAGGACAAACTGGAATTAGCCCCAAATTGTTTTTTTTTGATGACGCTAGATATTAAAAAGCAAATAGTGGCATAGCAAGTGTGAGCACTTACTTTCTGAGGCCAGTTAATGAGAATGGTTTATTTTTTTTGAACCATCTCAAACAGACAAGAACAATGATAAATGTTCTGGACAGTGGCAGTCCTAGACAGAATTTTGTATTTATTTTAATATATCATGTCCATCTGTGTTTGTGTTATCTGTGTTTGTGTAATAAATTAACTATGTAATTGACTGTGATGAACTTTTCAGTATCTAGGAAGCTGCATTCATTTGCAGAATTTAAAACAGAAATGATATAGCTATAAATGAACTAAATGCAATTTATTATAACCCATGACTAATTCCTTCTAATTCTAAGGGGGCTACCTCAATTCTCTGAACCTTTCCTACCCTCATTATTTGGAATTATACAAGCTTTTGGCTTCTACAGAGGATTTATTATTTATTATGCATGAAGCAATCTTCATTTCCTATTTCGTGTAACAAACTATTACTAAACACAAATTAACCTACACCATCATCACTTTACCCATGTTCTGAGTTTCTAGAAGCACAGAAAATATGAGAGAGTGGTAGATTGTGGGGAAAAACCCTCTGGTCTACCAATCACCTTTCATCCTTTAACTCAAATGGGCTATTTATTTTGACGATGCCATTTAAAAATCAGCACTGAGAACACTCAGAATTGTAATCAGCGGGTTCTGATTTGGAAAAGGCAGGGCAACATCCAGCCATCCTGTGCAAGTGTGTAGGGATCTTTCTCCCTAGCTATTCAGAAGTCCACTATGCCTCCAGTAAATAGAACCTAGTATTTACTGAGAAAAATAAGGATTGCTTCTCAACACAGTAGTAGAGATGGGGCTGGCAGGTAATGACACTTTGTGTATGGCACTATTTTAGATACAGAAAATTTGCTGAAGCAAAAATAACAAATTCTTACTCATCAAAAGCACAAAATATGAGAGAGAAATGTGTTTTTATTATTATAAAATAAATTATTATAAAATAAATACATATGTATTTGTACAATCTTTATTTTTTAAGAATTTTATTATGGTAATTTTTAAACCAGAAACATTAAAGTGAGCTCCACTTGCCCAAATATACCATTGATATGTTCCTGTACTTGTCCTGTCATCTTTGTCTATGTAGCCATCTGCCCATGTATCAGTTCATTTTTTTATAATTGATAGATTACATTTAAAGTCACAAAATGGAACTAAGTATCCAATTGTAGGGAATTTGCTAAATAAGTTACTGTGTTTTCATATAACAGAGTGATATGCAATCATTCAAATTTATGGCACTACTCATGAAGAGAGATATTTGGAGATAGGTTGTGCTAGAGGAAGATATCAAGCTGTATCACACTTAGTGCAGAACATTCCAGGTGCAAGAATAAGTGCTGAGTCTTTGTGACAGAAGTGAAATTGTGTTTATACAAATTATACAAATAATTCTTTAGTCTCACATTCTAAGAATATTATGTAAGGTCTGTGGCCTGCTTATCAGGGTTGGGGCCAATCACTAATAAGTCATCATCTGCAAAACCTTCCCTTTCCTCTAAATGTCATAATTTCAAGCATTTGCTAATTCAGCTTTCTTCATGATCAGGACAACTAACACACTTTGTGAAGCCTTGGTATCTAAAAACTGCTGAATATCTAGGAGGAAATTCACCTCCCATTGAATTTTGCCAGGGGCTGGTCTGCTAATACTTATTTGCTTCTTTTTATAATTCTCTTGACCTGGTCCAGTTATACCAAACATTCAATAAAATGCTTTGTGAACGTTGGAAGTGAACAATTTTTCAGTGGAAACTTTGAACTCTAGGATTCACTAGCAAGTATGCATTCGATAACTCCTAAAATAAATTATCTTACAATAATTCTAAATAAGCATGTTTTACATAGATTGATATAAATATATAAATACAAATATAGGTTTACAGTAAGTATGGCAGTAAAAATTTATATCACGAACTTTACTGTAGAGAAATCTGGCAAATAGCATGTCAGACAGTCAAGTACATGGAAATATCATGTACCTGGAATTGTGTGCTCAGAATGACATTCAACACGATGGAATTGATCCCCAAAATCCATAACTCCAGTGTAATCATGCAAAATCTCAACTGATGGGCATTCTCTAAAATATGTGACCAGCATTCCTCAAAACTTCTATGGTTTTCAAAAACAAAGAAAGTCTGAGAAAATGTCACATCTAAGAGGAGCCCAAGGAGACATGACAAGAAATGTAATATGGTAAACTAGATGGAATTCTGAAACAAAACAAAGACAGCAGAGGGAAAACTAGTAAATAGTGGACAAACTATGAAGAATGGACTTCAGTAATAGCATATCAAGATTAACTGTAACCAATGCACCACACTCATGTAAGGTGTTAACAACAGAGCTAACTGACTTTCGGGGACATGCTTACCTAAATAAATAACTATAAATAAGTAAGAAACCTTAAATGTGTTACACAGAGACAAATAAAACATAAAGTACTGCAGCCTCAGGTTTCTGAATCTCCAAGTCAAGAGGCCTGAACCAAACCAACCTTTTACTGCCTCATTTGCTATTTACTACTGTTTCACCCTCTGGTTACAGGAAAGGCAAGTGCTGCTGAGAATGGAAGCCAAGTGTCAAGTATCCAGAAGGAAAGAGCCAGATGACAGATCTAAGTGGGTCACACTATCACTCTTATCTCTTGCTTCTGAGGCAGTCAATGATCCTGATTTCCCCAAGTAAGAAAATGCTGAGGGTAAAGGAGGCTGTTTCAATTCCCCTGCAACCAAACAAACAAAAAAAAAAAAAAGAAAGAAAGAAAGAAAGAAAAAGAAAAAAAAAATTTTTTTTAACTTGAATAATTCAGGCCAGAGTAGATTTGGGTGGCCTGAATTATCTGGGTAATTGTCCTAATTCTTTGTTTTGACTATGGAGACCTGGCCTTGGAGGGAAATAGGCCATTCACTTCCTGAGATGCTCGTTCCCTTCCTGGAGGATAAAAAGTTACTGAAAGGGCTGGAAACTTTTCACACCTGGATTGAAATATGAGTAGAGAAAGGGATTTACTAAATTGTAAACCCCTTAAGTTAGAAGCAAGCCATAACTAGCTCAGCACAGTGCAACCGACTTGCTCTCTTCAATGGGTAGTCAGGTGTGTCGGAGAGAATCACAGCTCCTGGGGACTCTAATTACAGGTATCCTCTCTCCAGCTGTCTTTAGTCAAATGAGAAGAGGCAGCATCCTGGCCCTGTGACTTCATTTAGATAGAGTCATTTTCTGCCTGGCCTGTGTGTTTATCCCAGAACAAATGTCAGGTTATCAGTTTCACCCAGAGGATGGTTGATTATCATGTAGAATCTTTTTTCAGTGGTGAAAGCTCAGGTATTAAATATCACCTGTAAAATCCCAACTCTATTTCTCCTCTTTGTAAAAGTGAGCTTTTATAAAAGGCTTTTACACTGTTACTCTGAGACAGGTAAAAAGGTATATCTGACCTGCCTATGGCTTTGGTAAGATTGTCGCATTTCTGGATAAAGGCAAAAGAATTATTAAGACACTTAAAATTCATTATCATTTTAGCAAGTGAGCCCTGGTTTATGTGAAGGGTAAAGGAGATCAGGAGGGCACAATCTATGAAATTCACTCACTGGTATAGCCTTAAACAAACCCAAAGTTTTCTTCTTTGATGTGAACGGTTAGATATTGAAAATGGTAAATAAAGTATAAATGCCAACAATAAAAATTTGAAGTGACTGAATTTCAGATGTTTATTTCATCTGGAAATATACATAAATATTAGTATAGAGAGTGTGTATTAATTTCCAGAATTTGGATTCAGTATGTTTTCTAACAGCCATGAAATAAACACAAACTCAGACAGACACTCTTATAGCTCAGATTCAGATAGATGTATATATCACATACCCCTGAAGTAAAATGACATAAGGAAAGTCATATCCCATTCAGTTGTAGCCTACTGCCATGGATTATTCTAGCCTAATACAGGTCAGGAGATCTTTGTTCTGTGGTTTACTTTTTTATTTTTTTAATCATTTTTGAAATAATACTGATTTGTGAAACTATCTATGATTTAGGGGAACGGGTTCACTTTTTTAGATTAATGTTCCACATCACCACCAAAAACACACATAATCCTCCACCACAGTCCCTAGGTCTCCTCCCACTAATTTTCCCCACCTTCAGGCTCCCCATCTGGCAGCTCAATTCCATACTCAGATTTCCGGGAGCTCCTTTGCTTTACTTTTGCCTATATCTTTGACTTGCATCTTCATATTCCACATATGAGTATTTGTCTGGTCATCTGGTATTTGTCTTTCTTCTTCTAATATTGCTTAGTAAAATCATTGCCTCCACTTTTAGGAGATCATGGCTTGGCTCAAAATTCTGTACTTTAAACAGTTCAAGTTTTTCATGACCTTATTTGTATTAGCAATCGAATACAACCAAAGAGAAAAAAAATAACCCACCACTTTTCAGATTCCATTCAACACTGGCAACTGCGCTTTGCTTCAAGCACTGCAGTTGTCTATGATGGGCTACATCCAGGTACCCTTTCCCAAACCAAATTCCTTGCAACTCACATGAACTGTGAGATGTTTTCCTAACCAAATATATTTGGGAAGTGCTGCTGAAGATGGAATGTCCTATCAGTGGGCATCAGAAGTTTGCTAACACTGACCCCCAGACATCAGGTTATGGGATCTCATCTTTTGTGGCTTACCCATGAATTATCAAGTTGTTCTATGTAAGAGTAAGGGAAGAACTGAAAATAGTGGATTTTCCCTAATATCTAACTATAGGAGATTTTAAATTATCAACATCTATCTTCAAATAATATTGTACCTCTTCTATATATATATTGTATGTCATCTTGTTAAAGGGCCTTTTTTTTTTTTTAAAGATTTATTTATTTATTCATACAGAGCTGGGGTACAGGCCAGAGATGCGGAGGGTGAGAGGATTCACCAGAGACAGAGTGGGGTGCAGAACAGACAGATCAATGAAGTACACTGCTGAGGGGAGCAGTGGGCAGGTCAGGAGAGGTCTGCCTCCCATGTGGATCTCCTCCAGGGCAGGCAGGGATCAAACTCATGCGGAAGTGCCGTTAGCTTCTCAGTGCAGTGCCTTAACCCGCTGCGCCACTAGGAGGGCCCTAAAGGGCCTTTTTTGACCACCCCTCTAAAACAACATCCCAAGCCCCGGTCTCTATGTCTTTTTCCTGGGTTTTTTTTTTGGACACTGACATATCCTGACCTTGTTTGTTTCTTGTACATCTCAAACCACTCTCACTAGCATTAAACTCCATAATATTAGGGACTTTTCCAAATTGAGAAAAATCTTACCTGGCATACAGGCTCAGAGGCTTAAGCAAGATAGAGGCACACAGAGAGATTAGCAGCTCAAAGCACCTAAGAATTAGCGATTCTGGTCATCAGTTCACCACTCAATGTCCTGACTAGAACGGAACCACTGGCATGGTCGCCCGCCCACCACCCAAGGTCTGATGTATGTCAAAGGATAAAATGTCAGGACCAGAAACACCACAGCCATACACCATTGGTGCCCACAACCATAGGTGAATCTTTCCCTGAAAGGCTTAAATTGTGTCACAGACCCTGATGATGACAAAACAAGTTTAACTAAAAAAAGTTTTAAAAATTTCTTCCTTTATTCTTTATCAATTAGGCTTCCTAGATGACACATTCTGATTTTTACAATTAAAGAAGACACTGTGAATTCTATTTATGAAATATGTTCCCAAATTACATCAAAGAAGACTCAGGAAATAGAGCACAAAACAAAGATAAAGAATCGGTAATGTAGTTCATGCTGCTCAGTGAATTGAATCCTTGAATAGCTTTCATAAAACTGGGGCCAGAGGTTGTCTGCTATCAATAGTATAAATTAAAAACAAAGAATTACATATTTGATTTATTAAAATTAAAATCACAGTCCATAAAATTCCTTTCTTCTCATTATCATACTTTCTTCTTAACGCTGACTTGTAGATATATAATTTTCAAAAGTCTGAACACAAATTACAATGTAATTTCATATTTCACCTTTCAAAACTAATTTTTTTAACCAAAGTAACATTGGCTTACAACACTGTATTGCCTTCCACTGCCCATAGACCATCCAAGTACCCATAGACGCTGTGCCCTCCCCTCTTTGTTCTCCATCACCACTCCCAGCCTCCTTCTCCCTCTGTGAGCCTCAGTCATATATCTAGGGTTCACCAAAGGTAAAGTTTTGTTGTTGTTTTTTTTAAGATTTATTTATTTGTTCATACAGAACTGGGGCACAGGCCAGAGGTTCAGGGGCGGCGAGAGGCTTCACCAGAGACAGTGGGGAGCAGAACAGGCAGATAGACGAAGTACACTGCTGAGGGGAGCAGCGGGCGGGTCAGGAGAGGTCTGCCACGCCATGTGGTCACCTCCGGGGCAGGCAGGAATCAAACTCATGCCGAAGAGGCTTTAGATTCTCAGTGCTGTGCTTTAACCCGCTGCGCCACCAGGGAGGGCTACCAAAGGTAAAGTTTTTAATGAAGAGTATTATTTCAGATTTGGCCGAGGTCCCAAAAGGTTGAGAACAAAAAAATGGGTGGCTGATACTCCCATATTCCAAAGGAAATGAGAAAATCAATTTTGTAGCTATTTGCCCTTAACTTATTTAAGGTGGTATAAATATAAAAAGTTAAAGTTGGAGAGGCTGAGTTTGCAACTGAAAGGACAATTCAACTGAGAAAGATCTGAATATGACTTCAAGTGAAATGAGAAGACTTTCCGGGAGAACTTACTCACACTTCCTATATGTCTGGTGCCAGAAGCACTGTGGGCTGTCAGACAAGGGCTACATGGTGTAGGGTGCAGAGCTGAGTTCTGGAAGGAAATCCCGATCACTGCTGAAAGAAAACTGACCCAGGCTCACCTTGGACTCGGTTCCAAGGTGAGTCTAGACCTGCTAGAAGACTTCAACAAAATGAAACCAGAGCTGGTTGGCAGGATGTAAAAATTCACCAGTGAGGCATAGGAACTACAGCTGGGAGATCTTTAGGGGTGGGAGTAGCCAACCAAGAAGCGATACATTCCATGCAGTCTCTGAACACCTGCCACTCTCAGAAAAAGTCAACAGCTTTTCACTTCAGTGTCTTTCAAGAACAACTTTTCCTGCCCCTGGCATCACCCCACCCCCACCCTAAAAGTTAAGCTGTGCCGGGACTTGGCAGAGTTGACAGAAACTCTGACTGACTTGCTAATTGACTCCCCTTCTTTTCCACCATAGCCTTCCATAGGCAGCAGCCTTGAGTTACAGCAGAGAAAGCTATAACTTTAAATGAAACTGGGTTTAAGTATACAGGGACATGACATTTTTTTTTTATTATGAAGACCTTATGGTTCTGTTTTTAATTTGAAGATCTCAGACCAATACAAGCCACTTTAGGCCACATGAGTGTAACATGTTTTCCAAAAGATGACTATTAGGAAGAAAATGTTATTTATCAAGCACAAAGTAAAAAAACACAATCAGGACCATTAAGAGAATAATCAGTCATATTCCTAACAGATACTATTCATTGACCATCACCATTACTATCTCTTATGTCCCTTTGACTCTTTCTCCCTCTCCCTCCGTCCTAACCTCAGATACCTAATTTCGTTTATTAGTGTCCAGTAGTTTGTATAAGTATTTTGCTTTGATTTGTCTGCTATGTAAATGCCCACTCTTTGTCTGTAAATGGCATACTGTGTCTTTTCATATGATTATTTATGCATACAAGAATTGGGATACAGGCCAAAGGTGTGGGGGAAGAGGATTCACCAGAGACAGAGGGGAGCAGAACAGGCAGAATGACTGAAATACACTAGTGAAGGGAGCAGTGGCGAGACAGGAGAGGTCTGCTGCTCCATGTGTGTCACCTCCCTGGCCAGTTTCTGTGGTTAGTTTCATAGTGCTGAGACGTAACCCCTTGCGCCACCAGGGAAGTCCCCTGTTACTTAACATTTTAATTGCAAAATGTGACAGTGTCTTTTTGTCACTCTAGGTAGCTGAGAACCTTTTGTTTCCAAGAGTGACCCAGTGAGTGATAGAACCACTCTAGCACTCATTCTAAATGCAGGGAAGAACTGACCCCATAAAGCCAAAGGAAGGAAAGGGACTAAGGAGTAGGAATCCAGTTTTTGTTTGAGCCCAATAAGCCCTGTTCCTTCACTAAAGCCCAAAGTTATTAGTTGGAGACATATGCTGTTGGTGTGCAGGGCATATTACAAAATCATGGAGGGAGCAGGAACCGTCACACAAGGTTTCTGGGAGGTGATTACACTCCTGTAACACTTGAATCTCCAAATATTGGTGAGAGTCAGCCAGGTGAAGAAGAGAGCCAGCAAGCACAAAGTCATAGCAGCAAAACATCAAGAATGATGCAGGGACGGGAAGCAGCCACTATGCAGTAGCATCACGTGGGAAGTGGGACTCAGACCCTAGTCGGAGCAGAAGGTCTTAAGAGACGTCTCTTGTATCTCAGCAGAGCCTAAATTCTAGTTGTGGCTTAAGGGACCCAAAGGGGCACACAAGGCAATCCACTGGGCACTGGAGGAAATAGATTTGAATATAAAAAATAAACTTTCTTAGTATTTAATATGTGGGTTGATTACATCCCTGCATGTGACCTGTACTTTTATGTTCCCATATCACGCAAGATATGGAGACTCCCAAGGGAAGAAAGTGAAGCTCCTCATTGCTGTCATGAAATTACAACATATCAGTGCTCTGTTAAGATTAAGGCTTTATTAAGCTAACCCTCAGGACATGGAAAAGTGGATTTGAAAGATTCCAACAAAGAAACCACAAACTGACAATCATAGTAATAATGGGAACACAAACCAATGACCCAAAACGGGCTGACACTTCTAGTCTGATCTCTTCTCAGCCACAATATAAGCTACAGTCAACTGCAATTAAATCAGGTCTAACCATAGGAACTTATTTGCTTATTAAATGAAATTTGGATTTACCTTCACTTTGGATGAAAATGAACTGCATCATCAGTGTCTGTTGATTCTTGAGATAATGGCTACTATCAGTGCCAGGTTATCATAATTGGCAAGATACTTAAAAATGAGTGTTGTAAACATAGTCAATCATTGCAATTTTTTCACTGCTGCTTAATGCTGTGTATCCCTTCCTACAGAATATTGTTGAAAGATGTGTTTAAAATATTGCTGTATATTTGAAAAGACCTGTAATAATACATTGTAGGAGACTGGTTACATATTTGAATGAAAGGACAGGGTTTTCAACATGTCTTAGTTTATGGAAACTGCTAGTAATTTCTTAAGTGATAAAGTATGCAAAGTTACTTTTGGTGGAAGACTAAAGCAGTGATTCTTAACTTCAGAATCAACTGGACATGTTTTTAAAATGCTTCTGGCCAGGTCCCTTCCCAGACGAATTAAAATATCATTGCTGTGAACAGTCCTTGATTTCATTAGGAAGGAAAAAAGGAAGGAAGGCTGCTATGATAGCATCTCACTGTGAAATCCATTCCAAAATCATTCACAAGCAAATCATTGCCACAAAGAAGTTAAAGCCAGAATTGAAAACTGTAGCAGTTAATCAACGAACTTGCAGCTCTGCTGTACGTAACAAGACATATACATTCCTAAAATCACCACACTTCCTTTCACAATTTGCAATAAAAACCATAGTGTTGGGTGACAGGGGTTGGGGGCGGGGGGAAATGAAGTAAAAGCAAACCTTCATTAATGACATATTTTGAAGAAATCATAGTTTTGCACTGAGAAATAGATAATATTTCTATTTAAATGACTGAGAAATAGATAATTAACTTGGCACTGAAAAAATTTGAAGGTTTGTGGCAACAGGTACTGGAAGTATTGAAGTTAGCAGGTTATTATGAAGTGGTGAAGGAGCATTATCTGAAAGCAAATGAAAATATATGCATGTCCATATCTAGATATATAAATATATTCACCAAATGTGAACAAGTATGGATCATTAACACAGCTGTAACTATGGATCATAAATATACATTTGTAACGTGCATATATCATGGTGGACTAAAGCAGCTGGTAGTTGGTTGAGGAGTGTGTGTGGGTGTGTGTGTGTGTGTGTGTGTGTGTGTGTGATATTCCTGTTTGGTTGGATTCAACTATTTTTTTGTATTTGCCTAGTTTCACTCAGCATTTCTGTTAGATGAAATTGTGCAAAAGCAAACATAAAATTGTTATGCTCACAATGTTCTCTAACATACTGAATATGTTGGAACAAACTCATATTTTCAAAATAAGCTTAAAGAGCAGAACTGACTGTACTTAATATTATAAAACAACACATTTAAATACAGGATCATTTTCCAATAATTTTTAATGAGATGATGAGTGACCAAGAAAATCTTTTACATTAAGGTTTGCTGGTTATCTCAAAAGAAAGTTAACTGCTAAACTTTAAATTGAGACATTAACTTTAATTAAAAAAAAAGACAAGTAATTTAAATGTACTGATTTCTCCTAGAGTAGTAAATACCTTCTGTGTTATAGTACCAAGTAGATATTTTTATTTCTTAATTTTTTTTATTTATGCCTACAAGAGCTGGGGTGTAGGCCAGAGGTGAGGGGGATAAGAGGGTGAGAGGAGACAGTGTGGGGAGCAGAACACACAGACAGATCTGCTAAAGGGAGCAACAGGTGAGACAGGAGAGGTCTGCTGTGCCATGTGGGTCAGTTCTCTGTCTGGGGATTGAACTTAAGCTGCAGTGGCTGTTGAAAGCTTCATAGTGCTGAGACTTAACCACTTGCATCATCAGGGCTGGCCCAAGAAGATATTTTTATAAACATAAATATATGAAGTTCTCTCTTCATCATCAAAGTGGGATTTTAACCATAAAGGAAAAAGTAAATGTCTTTTAAAAGAAGAGACTTGTGGGCCTCTCCCTGGTGGCACAACAGGTAAGGATGCAGCACTGCAAGTGAGCTGCATTGGCCTCAGTGCGAGTTGTATCCGCAGCCCCAGAAGTGACCCACATGGCGCAGCTGACTCCTCCTGACCCACCCACTGCTCCCCTCAGCAGTGTACTTTGTCGATCTGCCTGTTATGCTCCCCACTCTCTCTGGTGAATCCTCTCACCACACCTGCACCTCTGGCTTGTACCCCATTTCTCTAAGCCTAAATAAATTTTTAAAATCTTAAAAATAAGCTCCGAATGCTTTAAAGAAAAGAAGAAGAAGAGACTTGCATTCTGGAGAGAGCATTTTGAAAATGAGCAATCAGAAATTACGCCATTTTTAGGTATTTTTCCCCCCTGAAAATGATGTGTGTCATGTATAAAAATTCTCAGAACAGCTCACATTGATGGAAGCTAAATTTTCCAGTTCATTTAAAATCTTCAACATGAGGAACTAATTGTGAAAAGTATTTTAAAAACCCACTCCAATGAGTCTGCAGGCAAAGTCATCAGAAGATAAACATTTACTGGCCAAATTTAATCAAGAACCTTTGCATTATGGACAGATGAGATTGCAAAAATGAGCATCCAGACTTAATAAATTCAACAAAACCAATGATCTAGTTATTCCTTTGGAAACTTTTTATGTGTTTTCAGATTTGACAGCCAATGAAATACAGACTTCACTTAAATGAAGCACAGTGTTTAACTACCCTTGAAGTCAGTTTCAGATTGTTTCACTATAACATGTGAGGCTAAGGTTTTCAAAGGTTTTGAAGGGAAATGTAAATATGTTAAATGACAATCACATTGTTCCCTTTTGGTCACACATTGAGAGTAAAAAAATATTTCATATCATCAACAAACAGAATGCAAAAGTTATTTTTAAAAGGTTTTTTTGGATTCTAACATATATTTTTCTCTATTTCTAAAATAGAGAAATATATGTGGATAACTCATAAATAAAAATACAATAAATATGTTTTCAAAATATTTTATAGACATTATGATTAAAAAATTTTTGAAGACCCTGCTGCAGTGATAAGATGATAGAGGAACTGTATTCAACCACATGTTACCAGAAACCATACTTCACAGAGCTTTAACTTTCATATAAAAGCAGCATAGGTATAGACAGTGTTCGATTGTACTCATATACGGCCCAGATTTCTTCTCTTTCCATGAGCCTTATTTAACATGCAGATTTTCCTGCACACATACACTCTAGTCATTACAGGCACATTCTAGGCAGGAAGAGGAAATGGCAAAGGTTAAAGAGGCAGATGATGCATTTTATCTAAAGGTTTAGACTTTAGACACCCAAGGCAGAAAAGCAAGGCAGTCTTGTGTATCTCATCACGGCAGACAATAGGGCCAAAAGCTAAGCTGAACATCAGTGAGGCACTGTGAAGGGACAACAGCAACACATTAGCTCTATGGGCCAAAGCACTGGCTCTGGAGACACAAGTTGGCACTTCTCTGTAATGTGTCACAGGCTCATTGGACAGTAAGTATATGAAAAAGCCAAATGTTCTCAAGTCCATCTAGCTCACATTTTTTAAAAACACATGAACATGTTTCTGTGAACAGTACTATGTCCAAAGCACCTGTGATGTTAACAAGTCAGATTGGTGCCAACTTCAACATAGTCTTTGGGAAAAGCCTGATTGGAAATGCTGAATATTAATCTACAAGTGATCTCATTCACTAACCCATGTAAAGCAACCTAACAATTTCAGGCTACCCAAACAGAGACTGACAACCCAAACAAAGAAATTTTTTAAATGTCCACAGCTTAGAATGGAAGCCAAGTTCTCTCTGGGACAATTTTATCCTAATAAGATACATATATCCTGATTTGTGTGCTGCCTGATTTTCTCAAGTGTATTTTTGAGATTTTTCCTCTGGAATAACTTGAATCAGCTACTTTGTGAAGACAGCAGAAAACATAAAATTTAAAGCCAGGATTATATCTTTCACAACAGTGTGTCCAAGCTATTTTATATTGCTCAAGACTCAAAAGCCTTGTGCATTATTCATTTACTCCAAGCAGGGTATGCAATAAATTACTGCTGAGATGCAACCACTTAGAGCAAGACAGCTCATATTTACTCTGAAAAATGATTTCTTCTCAGAGAGCTTTTTTCTTAAGGTCACTGTCACGGACACTGACTCTCTCCTAGCGATATTTTTCTTTATCTTCCTGCATACCACACTGGTAAAGTTCCATTCTACCCCTTGCAACAGAAATAGAAATTTACTGCTTGGATTTTTTTTTTATTCTCCGAAGATAAAGAACTGGAGTGCTTACCCTTCCCCCATCCTGTGAGCGCTTCCCTCCAGGCCGCAAGAGCCCTCCTGACTGGTGCCTCAGAGACTGCACTCCCTTGTTCCCACTCCCCCTTCAATCTCTCCTGAGTTTAAAACCCCCTCACAAATCTACTACCTCAGGGAAGCCATGGCCTCCTATCTCATTCTCTTTAAGCCAAGATTCTTTGCTGACAGCCTGTACTGTTTTCACCTCTCAATTCCTATGGTTCAACATGCTACATGTTCCTGATCCATCGACCAGGTCACATCTGAGGAGGCTTCTAGGGGCTGGACCTCCACTGTGCCCTCGCAGGAGGGGCCTCTCCATCCTTCCACCCTTCTCCCTTTCACAGCTTCTCTTCCCAACCATATCCTGTGTGGCCTGTCGAAACCCCCTCTCAAGTTCCCACTTCTCAAACTGCAGAGCCCAGAATGTGAACTCATGATCTGCATTCTTCTCCATGCCAGGTTGATCTGTTCTCCATCTTCTTGTTGTTGACTAACTCCAACTTTTATGCCTTTGTTCAAGATCCTCTTTCTGCTAGACGTGCCTCTTGTCACTTGAGCACCTGTTCTTAGAGGTCCCTCCATATGTCCTTCCCCTATTAATCCTCATACACTGATATCATTCAGCCTCCCCATGCCCCACCATGCACAGAAGCAGT
The DNA here is from genome assembly GCF_000260355.1 of Condylura cristata. NCBI lineage: Eukaryota > Metazoa > Chordata > Mammalia > Eulipotyphla > Talpidae > Condylura > Condylura cristata. The sequence continues at coordinate 31,593,491 of NW_004567114.1, read as the reverse complement.
TTCTCCCTGATGCTTGAGTGTGGGATCCTTACTATCTCTCTTTTCTTTTATGGTTATGTTAATACATAATTTCACAGACTGAAGTATGTAAACACACACACACATAAACACACACAAATCCAGAGGTACTCGGGTGATTAAATAATTGATACTAATTCAGATCTCTTGTAAAGAACACAACAGCCAGTCTTCAAGAAATTGCTGTCCACCCTCACCCACCTTCATGAATCTTGTCTATTTCTCCATCGCTCTAACTGAGACTAACAGGCTGCCTTTCTGCCTTCTCCAGGCCCCAGAAAGCTCCTAGGAAACCATAATGATTTAGCTCTGAATCTGCAGCCCCTCATGCCCCTCACATCTGAGACAGAGGGGCTTGAGAGGGAAGGTTGTGACCAACAGCATCCAGGATAAAATTAAAACGTGAGAGAGGGTGGAGGGATGTACACGATCTTAGCACAATGGAGGATCAAGTTATAAAATACCAGGTACTAGTAAAGGTTGTTTTATGTATGTTTTGAAGGCAAATGTCAGCACAATAAACAATATTTAATGAACTGATAAAAGAGATTAGAAAGCATCGTAAGAAATATTTCTGTTTTGAAAGACAATAATCAGAGGTAGAGCTCAGGTTCTAATACACATGCATCCACTTACTCAGGAAATTGTTACTAAGTGCCTATGAGTGACAGGCACTGAGCCAAGTCCAGACTGCTGGAGCAAAGGATGTCTTAGAGTCTGGCATAAATACACTATAGTAAAGCAAGTCAAAGTGTAACTGAAGTGAGTGCTATGAATAAGAAATAAAGGATGTCCTGAGCTTACATGCAGGACAATCTGACCAACTGATGTTTGATAGGGAATGTTTTCCATTTAAAAAAAAAAAAAAAGGCAGGAAAATAGACATAACTGAATCTATTTAATTAAAAGTCATCAAGTAGGCAGCCACTCCTCTGCCCACCTGTGCCTATGCTGGTGCTTCATTCCACCTACTCTCTTCCTCTGCAGGGCAGCAGCATCCTTCCTGTCCATGACCTGTACCATGCCGGGACCTCTCTGCACTGACCTCCCTCAGTGAAAGCCGCTCTACTAGAACTGCATGCCTACAACCATGCAGGTCTCTTTCTCTGCAAACCTCTCCCTTCCGGGGCAGCTCTTCCTGCCCACTTGTGCCTATGCAAGTGTCTTTCCTCCTGTCTCTTCCTGATAAATATAACTTTAAATAACTGTGTCTCTGTCTCGTGGAGAATCTCACTGTGTGCTTCTGAAAGGGGAGCTCTGGTGAAACCTTTCCCAGAGTGAACCCAAGGACCTTGAATTCCAAAGACGACATCATTAAGTATCTTAAAACTCCTATCTCTTTCTAATAAACTTCCTCTTTAAATAAAAAAAAAAAGTCATCAAGCAGCCTGGTAGTTCCCTCCAACAATCTGTCAGAATAGCCCCACATTCCAGTCTTGACAAAGGGGGTGTTATAAAGACATGTGCCCTCTTACTAAACATGCCTGAATGCCCCATACTTCCTTATCAATGGGTGTGGCTCCACCATTTTGTTCCCTGCAGTTCTACATTCCTATACAAGGTCAAAACTGCCCAGTGAGTCAGTTATAGGAGCCCAACACTACAAGGTGTCTTTCAAAATCAATCAAGAGCAGAAAGCCTGATTGCTCTGAGACAGATCTGCATTGAAAGGAATGACCAGGAATGGGGGAAGGGGACTGCACTGACTGATGTATAACAAGGGACCCCAGAAGCTGGCCAGTGAGATGCCTTGTTGATAAGATTGAAACCCTGGTGGTGCAGTGGGTTAAAGGCCAGCACTGCAAACTAGCTGCAGCTGCTTCAGTGCAAGTTCGATCCCCTAACCATCAGGTGATCCACGTGGTGTGACACACCTCTCCTGTCTCGCCCACTGCTCCCCTCAGCAGCGTACCTCATCAGTCTGCCTATTCTGCTCCCCACTGTCTCCTCTCACCACCTCTGGCCTGTACCCCAATTCTGTATGCATAAATAAATAAATCTTTTAAAAAAAAAATGAAACTCTGGCTGGGGATCTAGGGCTTGATCTCAATCACAATACTGAGTCATCAAGCAAATGAGAAGTGCCTGGGGCCGACTAAGACACCGGAAACTATAGGTGATAAGCACATTTCCTAGTCTCACCCTCCCTTTTCTCCTTGTCCTCCTTCCCTACACAACTGACGCTGTGTGATTCTTCTATCAATGAAAAGGCCAGGATCTTGCTCTTCAGAAGCTTCTTGTAACATGCCGCCTGCCCCACGACTTCCTTTTCCCTCCCAGTGTGGTGTCACCGACACAACAGATGGCCAGTTGCTAACATACAAACACATCTATCTGTCTACACATTTATTCTCCTTTTATCTTTCTCTCAGAAGAATTTCAAAGAATGGGAGAGCTGGCTGGACAGTGCAAACATGTCCACGCCTTATGGAGCGCCTGCAAGCCTGGGAGCTGCAGTGCAGGGGCCGGCCCACAGTCTGGCAGCAACGCGTTACACCAGCTCTGTTCTGGCTGGAGGAAGAGATGCACGCCGGGCCTGAGTCCTGTTTCTTTACTTGAAGTTAAGCCGTTTTCAAAAGCTGATTTTCTTATAGACTTTCATGTCATTTTGAACAGATTACTTACCTTCTCTAAGCTTACTAGACCTCCTATACCAAACAGGAATAATAACACCATCTCTGCAGCATTGTTTAAAAAGCAAAAGAAATTAGGTTCTTAAAAACGTTAAACCAAACATTTGGGGTATAGCAAGCATTCAGTAGATGTTAACTTTTTCTCCTATTTATCCATTATCAATTTAGTGATGTCCTCTTACATATGTAAGTACCCCTGTTATATTTTATGTAATAAACATTAACCTGACAATATGACTGAAAATAGTTTCTTTCATTCTGTCATTTGCTTTACTACCATAAATTTGCTATTCTTCTGTATAAAAGCCTTTGTGGAATAAATAGTTTGAAGGGGGACACGTGGGCCTTTACTAACATTTCAGCTTTGTTTTGGAGTTGGGTGACACCTATTTGATGGTTCAAATTCACAGCGGTTGGAGAGTTCATTCTTTGACTCACAATCATTTCCTAAAATAGCTAAAATGTGAGTTTTAGAAAAGCAAATTGTTGAATCATGCAAATGATCCAACCATACAAATGTTTGTATATGTGGGGATGTAAGAAATCTTTTGTTCAGGAAAGATTTGCTGCCAATTGACCAGGAAGATGTGGTAGAAGCACACCTGCCCATGGCTTTTCACTTGAAAACAAGAAGTCCTTGATTTTTAAAAAAAATGTGCTTTTAGAAACCTAATCAAAAAAGCTTTTGGCAAGTCACTAGCTGAAAAATCCACTATCCTGCATTTTACCTTGCAATGTTTTATTTACTAACAGAGGATTATCCATCCTCAATTCTTGTCATTAGAATTAACATTGTCATCACATTAATTTCATTAATTAATTAATTTCATTAATAAGACTTGTTTGATAAAAAGTAACAAAATACACCCAAATTTCTATGTGCTAAAATCTGCACATAAAGCACATATCCCTTCTGTAACTACTTCCTCCCCATCTTCCAGCTCTGGAGAACTGTCTATATCCCTTCTCCCCTGCTTTGACAGTCCCCTCCCAACACCCCTTCACAACACACAGTCCCCTCAGTCAAACACAAGCAACATCATCACTTATTGTATAATATGTGGCAGTCACTTAACCTTACTCATCTTCAGAGGGTCCAGCAATAAAGCAGAAATAATACTATAATAATGGCTTGTATATCTTAAATAATTGTAGTAAGGGTAAAATGCTAGAAATTTCTTGCAGCCAAATTTGACCCCAAGTAAAAAGTTAGCATTAAGAAGTTCCTTTAAAATTTTTCCTAGTCGTGACTATAACTGTTATGCTGCCTTAGCTCAGGGTTTCTTAACTTTGATATTTGGGCCAGATAATTCTTGTTGTGGTGGGCAGTCCTGTGCATTGTGGGAAATTTATGAACATCGCTGGTCTCTACCTCCTAGATACTAACTGTAGCCTGAGTCATGTTGTTCAAAAATGTTTCTAGACACTGTCAAATGTCCCTTAGGAAGAAAAGTGTTCCTCTACCCTCTGCTAAGAACTTTAGCTAAAACTCTCCTGAACTTGACTCATCTGGTCTAAAACCTTTCCTTACAGCCTTAATTCATTTTAGGTAAATACTTCTTGTTCTTCTCCTTGCCACCCTCCCCTAATACCAAAAGCCTGCAGTATCTGGAAAATGTTCTAAATCCGTTATTTTTAAATGATAATAAAACAGTTTAAATGTTTTGGTTTTCCCCAAAGTTGATCAGTCTGAGAGGAAGCTGTCTGTTGTGTGGCCTGCACTGTGGGAAAAATGCAGCTGTGTTACATCTGGGCTTTTGGTCTCCAGAAGCATTGTGGCTATGAGGCTGGTCAGTGCAACATCAAACCACCAAGCCCATACAACGCAAAAAAGGCATGAAACACAGCTATGAAGTGGCTTACAATTAGTTATACGGCATTTTAGAATTTATTCTCAGTGTCCCATTTCATCCTTAGTTTTAGAGAAAGTAAAACAGAAATTGTAGAAGCAAAATATATACCCAATGTTACACAACCTATTTAACAAGCGAATTCAGATGAGAAGCCTATAACCTCACTGTATGCCACTCATTCTGAGCACGGAAGGAAGCACCTCACAGTGGGCGGCACCCATACCCAGCACTCTACCTCGAATAACTCAATCTTTAGCACTGGCTGCTCCATTTGCCCCCACGTGCTTTGCACTACTAGACATATCAGAATAGCCATGTTTCCCTTCCAAACAGATAAAGGAGAGAAGTGGATGGAAAAACAGTAAACTATGTCAGGAGATTAGTAAAAGCACCAACAGGAAGAGAGAAAGAGAGAGTAAGAGGAGGGAGGGAAAGATAAGTATATTCATTTATGAACACAAACTTAAACACTTTAACTATCTCAGTTGCAACATGATCCTGTGAAGTACATTCGAATATTAGCTCCACCACTAATGCAGTGACCTTCGGTAAGTTACTTAAACTCCCTGTGCCTTAGCTTCTTCATCTGTAAAGTGGGGTGTGATAATGGAGATTCCCTCTGCATATAGTTGTGGGAGTTAAATAACACCCCATATAGAAAGTGCTCAGCACAGTGGCTGGTGCATGGTACATACTTCGCAACTGCTAGGGACCAGCGTCCTATGTTCTACACACTGTCTGTGCCACCTCCACATTCAGACTACAGGGTTCTAATCCCTCCCTGGCCATACAATCATTTCAAGCAGCTGCCTAGAAGTCTTCGAGTTCCTCCCAGGCTCTACACTAACTACTGGTTCCTGGGGAATCACAGGTCTAATCACAGGGCTAATCCCCCGCTTTAGAGTGGCCCACTTACATATTTCTGAGTGTGAAATTTGAAATTCCTTAAAGGCAGCTCACAGACTTGTCATCCAGCAAGTGTGTATGGAGCACCTCCTCTCTGCTTGCACTGACACCCGGCCAGGCGGCTACTCTGGAGGAAGGACAGACCCCTGGTTTCATAGTTACTACATTCCTGTGATAATAAACAATATCTGTTAGTTATGGGCACAAAGAAATAAAACAGACTTGGTGGCACGGAGTGTGGGGAGGTGAGGCGTAGTGTTTAGAGTGGGTGGTCAAGGAAGGGCTGAACCCTTCCAGCCAGTATCTGGATGACAAGGAGCTTTAGTCAAGTGGCGGTTCCAGGCACTAAATGGATCTACTGTGCATGTGTGGGTCTTACTGCAGCTTTTTTCTTTATGTCACTTGGGTTAGTTAATTTTTTCATTGGACATGCCCTCTTGTCGGCTGCCATGGCAACCTGGGCAGACCATTTTCTTTTGCCCACCCAGTCACTCCTCAGCCCACACTCAGCACATACCCAATCCTAGCAACGAGTCATGGAAACATTATTTAGAAAACAATAGGCTCTATAACTGTACATCAGCTTCAAGGATGGCTCAGCTGAAACTGAAAGTAAATGATCAGCCTTGAGCCAGAACAAATCCCCAGTCATTCTTTATCCTTCACAAGTAATTAGCTTGGCCTTCTCAAACTAGTTTCTACCTAACATTCCACAGAAGGCTTGGTCAGCCAAACCAAGCAACCCACCATAGCCCTTCTAAAACAACATACTGTCCTTCTCTAGCCCCCTATAACCAAACTTCTCTGTGTTTCTGGTCTGGATATATTTGCAGTGGGACAAGTCTTCTCATTGCAAACATTTCTGTAAGACCCTCTCCTATAAGTTACAGCCTGTATGCAGTTTACTTCTGCTCATCTGTGGCATCTAATTTAAGTTCTCCCATACAAGCAAATGAACAGGATACTTCCTTGTTTAATGAGCCATATAAGACCAAAATAAGCTGCCATCCTATTTATCACCCAGGAAATGAGTTCAGAAAAAAACTTGTTTACTTCTGTTTGCCTCTCTTTGGAATGCGAATGGGCGCACACAGTCTCACATCATGACTGACAATTCAGAATCATCTCTCTTGATGCTGACATTCACTCTGTGTATCTGCAATCATTTTCTGAAGACCTTCAAATATTTGTCCTTAGTTTATATTCTAAAAGGAGAGTTAAAGAATGACTCAGATACATAAAGTATACTCCATGATGAAAAAAGAAAGCGAGAGTAAGAGAAACTGAGACTAACACAAATAAACAGAAGTCAAGGATGAGGTGTCCACTATTTTGACTCTCCAACTCTCCCTAAAGCACTGTATTCATGTCTGGGTTCAACAAAGTCCACCCGAAGCGGGCGGAACAGTGAGTAGAACACAGTAGCCACAGTAGCCACCTGAATGAAGACAGGTGAGGATGAGCTATTACTACATGGCTGGGAGGGAAGAGTATAGGACAGTACCTGCAGTGCAGGAACCATGAAGGGCTTTAGAACCAGGTGTTGGTAGTCACTGTCCCCTAATGTTTGTCTCAGGCAATGGTCCTCTACAGACTCAGCTACAGGAGGGCCTTCATCATAAAACAGCTGGCTAGCTGCTCACACTCTGCCACAGTGAATCACTGCTACTACAATGGACAATCTTGGTTTTTGTCCCTACACCCCAAAGGTGGGTTACAAAAATCTACTGGAGTAGAAAGAAGTATCATAATTTCAGGATGAAAAATCTTGACTCTGGAAAGACATACTTACAGGTAAACCTGATCTTCCAGTGCAAGAACTTCCATGCTTCATGGAGTAGCCTCATAGAAGTGCCCATCTCTGCCTATCCTACTTCTGCCAAATATTTTATCATTCAATCTTCAGGCCTTCACTATATCCTGATGAATCTCATATTGAGGCAGCTGCAATGGCATATTGACGAGCTATTTAAAAAGACACAATTGTGCCTTTTGTGACAATATAGATAGAACTTGAAAAGATTATGTTAAATGGAATAAGTCAAAGTGAAAGTTACTGGATGGTTTCACTGATCTGTGGAATATAAATAACCAAAGAAAATAAGCTAGCAAACACAAAAATAACTCTTAAGCTCTATGAAAAATATGGTAACTTGGGAAGAGAAAGTGAAGGGGAGAAGGAGATGAGGTGACTATTAGCAATGGAGCTTTGGTGGTGCGTGAGTGTGGTATATGCATGTATCAAGGTATGAAACTGGACTCCAAATTATATCATTTTATAACAAATGACAAATCAATAAACTTTGATTGAAAATAGTGAACCAGATAGATAGTGATGAACTTTAGGTTATTTAGCCTCTTTTAGGTCCCCAAATAAGCTTCTTATTCCCTCTCCTTTATACCCAGAGGTTACCAATATACAATTCATCATTCATTCACTTCAGAGGGCCTCTACCATCTGAGCACTGTGCTGGACAAGATCTAAAGGTACATCAGAAATGTTCTTTAGAGAGTCTGTGATCTGGAAAAAGGAGAACAGAAATATGCAGCAGTGACTGTAATACAGGGCAAAACATAAAAAAGCAGTAAGAAAAATGTGACAAAAGTCTGGAAGCCTTTCATGCGCATTCAGTTAAGGTATGCATTTTTAAAAAGGAAGAATATCTACCATTCAAAATAGATAATGCTGACATAACCCCCAAATCTCAGTAACTACAAACAGTGCTGCGTAGTTTTGTGAGCAAGAGCCATGAGGGGAACTGAGTGGAGGATACAAGGGCTCTCTTGGTACTATTTTTATAACTTCCTGTAGATCTATATTCACTGCCATATAAAAAGTATAAGTAATTTTTGAAAATTATGAATAAATAAAGCTTGTGCTACTTGCCAGGAAGGCTGGCTGAGGCTGGTACTCAGGCTGGAACCAGACTGAGGAAGGCTCCACCTCTATGTCCCCAGCAAAGGAGAAGAGGAAATACAGTGAAAGTGCACTGGTGCTCAAAACATTTTAAACTGCACACATTTCCACTCAAATTCCACTGGCCAAAACAAACCACATGGAATACCTAACTTTCAGGGGATAGGGATTCATCCAGAGGAAAACTGAAAAGATCTGACAAATAGCACAAATTATTACTATATCCAAAGACATAAAGCGTGTAATCAGGCAATGGATTTTGAAGAGTTTTCTATGCAAAACAATCACAGATGTTTTGGGCACATATATAGTCTTCAATGTGATTTTTCTTACAACCACAGAGTAAATTCTGAAATGGATTTAACTGGGACACAGTCACCCAACTGGCCTGTGGTAGAAGGAGCAAGCCTAGGGGCCTCTCCCTAGCAGCACCCGGCTATCACATGCTTCCTGAGGGTGGGATAGAGAGTATGATCAATGTAGGCAGCACAGGCAGAAAGCAACCCCGGCTACACTGGGTCTGTGACTGAATTCTCAACTGGCCAAACTTCTTCAGTGCCAACAGTAAAGACATTTTGTGCTGATTCTTCATGTGCATGCTGACAGAAAACCACCCAACAAAAAGTCACAACTGACCCATCACTCTGGCCCACAAAGTCTACAATGCTAGTCTCTGTTCAATAAACCCAGGGAACGTGGGGAAACCTCCAGCCCAGGCAGTGATAAGGGCTGGAGAAGTGCTGAGTGAGTCCTGGGAGCCAAGGGCCAGATAACTATTGGCCAGTGAGCAGAGGGCAGTGGACAGCATCATGGGATAGAACCCAGAATGGGATGGCAGGTGCCTGAAGACCAAACCCAGCTTTGCTTTCTATAGGTCACGTGCCCAGGAGGAAATCATTTGCCCTCTTTCAGTCCATTGTCTTCATCTTTGAAATCACAGGATTTTATGAGATCACCTCTGAACCCCTTCCTCATTAGTGTTTGAATGTCAGCTTGTCCCTAGCTGGTTTTGTGATTTCAACAAATGTTTAATCACTGTGTAATTTTCTGCAAAAGAAAGAAAGCAGTGGACCTAGCTCATAGGGTGATTATAATAAATAAGTTAACATATGTATGTTAACTGGTTAACAGGTGCCATAGAATGATATCTGGCATACAGTAAGGGTTAATTCATTATTTTCATACTGCTATTATTACCATTAATCAAAGTGGAAAACACAGCAGTACTTAGAAACTCAGCCCTATATCCTCAACCAATTCTTCAAAAGATGCAAGTAAATTTGGTTAAGTTTCCAATTTATATGGGTTTGAAAAAAAAAGCTACAGGTATGGGATATTTTTGAAATATTAAATTATTATTTTTCTAGCTTCATTAGAAAAAAAAATTATCATTTTCCATCATTTGAAAGGAAGGCCACATGCCTCAACCGAGGCAACACTGCCTCGTCCACTCTTCACCCCTGGGCAAAAAGACAGCCCCCTGGTTGAAGCCTTTTAGAGGTAACAGTTCCCTGAAGTACACCAAGTACATCTCTGGACAAGTTGTAAATCTGACTTATATGTGAAATCAAGGGCTTCTGAGAATCACATTGTTTGCCCAGCAGCTGAGAAGCAGAGAAAGGAAAATTGAAATCTGAACTTAAGGCTGTAAGTATGGGAAAGGGTACATTACAATATATTTTTCCATAAATGTAACTATGTTTATATTTTATAAAAAATAAAAGACATATCTTTTAGAAAGATAAATATACTTGCTCTTGAATCAATTGCGGGATATGTAATTATTTATAATTAAATTATATATAATTGACTTATCTCACTTCTTATTTGTCTCTGAATTCCTAGACACCATTAACGGTCTTTGAATCCCCTTCCTTACTTTCCTTTTACTCCTTTTAGAGTGCAGGTACTCAAGAAAAGAACTATGTACACAAAATCAAGATTGTACTTGAGAAAATTACACATCAGGAAACGTCTTTTTAATTGAAGTACATAAAGTATATCTGGAAAAGAATATGTCCAAGGGTCCCTGGAGAAAAATAAATGATAAGACACATCTGGGTGACTGCCAAAATGAAGCTTGAACAAATATTTTGCAAGAAACAGAGCCTACAAAGCTAGAGAAACAGCTCATAATTTTCACCTGAAGTGAGTCATACGTATCTGCATGGATTCATATGGGAGAGAAACGTCTAAGAAGAATGGAAACAATGCAAAAGAATGTAATAATCAACAATCTTGTAGTGCTTGATAAATATCCCAAGTACTAAAGTAAAACTTTTTATTATAGGACACCATCTAGTAATATTGAAAATCACTTTTATAGAAATGTGTGTTTTATTAAATAATACAGTGATTTCTACTTGTTCATAACACAGACCACTAGAAAGTTGATAAACATGCTAGTGCCCCAAACCAAATGCTAGTTCTGAAACATTGCAAAGAGTTTTCTATACAATACTTCAGAATTTTCCTTCGATTTGAAAATCATTTCATTAAGAAGCACCAAGCTGGAAGGCAAATACTACTTGATTTCAAAATTTCTTATAAAGCTATAATAATCAAGAGTGGCTTAAGATAGATCGGATACAGCATGACAGTGTGGAGCTCAGGGTAATGATAATAAAGCAGAAGCACTTTTTCTGGCATGACCACTGAAACACACTGAAGGGCCAGGCATGACCAGCAGGTTCAAAGACTCAAGTGTAGTCTGGCCTTTCATAGTGTTGGTAGGACTTGTTCAAGAAGAGGTCATCCAGAGGCTGCTTGTGCTACTCCAGCAGATCAGTAATTTATTTTTATTGTATTTCAGAGAGTTTTTCTCTTATTGGTTCAGAATGTCCTTCCTTATAGCTTCCAACCATTGACCTTAGTTCTGTATCGTATACAGTTCAGAAATACTCTTCCTTAGGAAAATTCTTTGTGTTACGGCTGATTACAGCCTAAGGTTTCTTTTTACTAGGTTTAATAATTATAATGCTGATGATAACAAAATCAATTACAGCTGTATATTGGTTTTCTAGTAATTTAGTAACAAATGACCACAGGCTTAGGGGCTCTTTTGGAAAAAAAAAAAAAAGTGTTATCTTACAGTTATGGCAGGAAGAAGTCGACATGGGTCTATATGGGCTAAAATCCAGGTTGTGTAAGGGTTGCATTCCCTCTGGATGCTCTAAGGGAGAATCATTTTCTTCCTCTCCTCTTCCAGCCTCTGCTTCTGTAATCATCTCTCATCTCTAACTCTCCTACCTTCCTCTTATAAGGACCCTTGTGATTACACTGAGCTCACTGGAATAATCCAGGATAATCCCCCATCTTGAGGTCCTTATTAATCACAGAGACAATGACAGGGAGCTAGGATTAGGATAGGGCACCTTTGGTGAAGGAACCTTGATCTGACTCCCACCTCTGGTCACTTCTCAGCATTCAGCCTGCACCAGCAGCCTGCCAACTGCTTTCCCTGCATCATTTCACGTAAGCATTCCAACTCTATGAGGTCAATCCTGTCGCAGGCCTCATTGTATAGTGAGTACAGCTCAAAGAGACAATAAGGAATTTCCCAGGTTACACACCTGATTTTGTCAGTTCCTATAACACTTCTCAGTAAGTCAGAAGGTTTCATTTTGTTTTCATCTATGGACATGGTACAATTTTTGGCTATTAGAAAAACTGATGATAATAAGGATAACATCCCAGACAGAAAATTATATGAATGATGGGGTACATGCAGTAGAACTAAAATGCCTGAGTGCAGGAAGCCAAGGAGTCCAGAATATCCAAGGTGTGTTTTAGGACATAATGGGGGGTAAAAGTAGGAAGTTGTTGGAAGCTGGCTTGGGAAGAGGAAAGGATTTGGACTTAGATAAGTAAAGGTAGGCCAAGGAGAAAAGAGGCCAAAAAGGAGCCAAGGATCGCACAATCATCAGTGTGCTTTAGACAAATTAATCAAGAGACACTGTGTAAAAGACAAAAGCGAAGTGGGGGAAATGCACAGGAGCAAAGTGCCAAACTCTTCTGAAAAAAAAAAACATGCATAAATGACAAGTATGCCATGGGTCTAAAGTTTCCATCAAAATTTTCATTGACTTTTTTGTAGACTAAGGATAAAATGCTAAAGTTCATATAGAAAATTAAGGGCAAAGAATGGCCAAATATCTATTAAAAAGAGTGACCAGGGTCCTCCCTGGTGGCACAGCGGGTTAAAGTGCAGCACTGAGTGGCTTAAGCCACTTGGCATGAGTTCGATCCCCGCCCCGGAGGTGACCACATGGCGCGGCAGACCTCCCCTGACCCGCCCACTGCTCCCCTCAGCAGTGTACTTCGTCGATCTGCCTGTTCTGCTCCCACTCTGTCCCTGGTGAAACCTCTCACCCACTGCATCTCTGGCCTGTACTCCAGTTCTATATGCATGAATAAATAAATGTTAAAAAAAAAAAAGACCAAATATCCATTAAAAGAAAGAAAATGAGAGGAAATCACATCACCTCAAAATATATTATAATAACTAAAATAGGTCCTCCCTGGTGGCGCAGCGGATTAAAGCACAGCACTGAGAAGCTAAAGCAACTTCCACATGAGCTCAATTCCCGCCTGCCCCAGAGGTGACCACATGGCGCTGCAGACCTCTCCTGACCCGCCCACTGTTCTCCTCAGCAATGTACTTCGTAAGTCCGCCTGTTCTGCTCCCCACTGTCTCTGGTGAATCCTCTCACTGCCCCTGCCCCTCTGGCCTGTACCTCAGTTCTGTATGAATAAATAAATCTTAAAAAAAAAAAAAGTCTGGATAATAGTACATACTTTATTATACAGATGTGAAGATCAAGTAGCTAAAATTCCAAATTTAAATTCAAAGCAGAGTCGATAAGGATAACTACCATAAAAATAATAGCTAAAAAAGGTCTGAAGAAGTAAAATGGATAATAATAAAGTTTTGGTTAACTCCACATGAGATCAGAAATGAAGAAACAAAAACTAAATGAAACCAACAAAAAATAAAAATATGCAATATAGTTAAGCCAAACTATATTGATAACAACATAAATAAAAGCATCTAATCACTAATTAGAAAGAAGAGATTGTCAGACTGGGTAAAATAGCAAGACTCAGTGGTATGCTGGTTATAAGAGACATACAATATAAAGTATAGACTAAAAATTGAATAAGAGACAAAGATACATGCCAACAAATACAAAAAGATAAATAAGTGAGGTATGTTTTAAAATAGGAATATTAGCATAGTTTTATAATGATGAAAAAGTAAATTTGTAAGTGCACACATCTAAGAGTAGTTCAATTACATAAAGTAAAATCTGACAAAACTAAAGGAATAAGAAGAAAAATCCATAATTATAATTGGAAATTTAAATTCCTTTTAATGGTTAAAAGATGTACCCAAAGAACAATAAAGATATAGAACAGCTTCTAGATCTGAGTTGTATGAGAAACTTAAGCACTTAAAAATGATTTTATATTTTCATATTCTTTGGATAAATGTCCAGCAAAGGAATAGTTAGATCATATTATATTTCTATTGTTCATTTTTTGAGGACTCTCCATACTCTTTTCCACATCGGCTGTATCAATTTAAATTAGATTAAAAAAACACTAAGATGAAGAGGTAAATACTGCCCCATTCATCATAGCATTATTCATATAGCTACGCATTGGAAATAACCAAAGCGCTCATCAACAGATGAGTGTAGTGTGGTGTATGTACACAGAAACTACTTAGCTGTCAAAATAGATGAACTTGCAACAACATGGATGGACCTAGAGGGTATTACACTAAGTGAAATAAATCAGACAGAGAAGGACAAATACTCTATGACTTCATTTATATGTGCTAGATAAAGAAACAAAGCAAGTGAATAAACAAAAACTCTTAAACAACTAGAACAAAGTAGTAATTTCCAGAAGGGAAAAGCGGCCAACTGTATGACAATATATGGAAATCAGGCTTTTGGTGAAAAGCAGAATATACTACATATAGATACAGAAGTCTGTAGAACTGAATCCTATATAATGTTATAAACCAATGTTACTTCAGTAAAAAGAAATTATTTGAATGACAATTGCTTTTCAGTTTTCCCAAAGCTGATGCATAACTGGCACCAGTCCAAACAATCCAATCCATAGCTAGCACTAGGTCCAAAGAATGGATGCCTTAAGACATGAGGGCTTCCTTATCTGCCCAGCTGCATCTAAAAAGGGTTGATATAGAAAGTATCAAACACATTTACTTGACCTAAGTGGCAAATACAAACTGTATATAACTAAAATAAAACTGTGGTGGTTGTCACAGGTTTTTAAACATTTTTGATACTCATCAAAGTATATATACTTTCACATTAGCCAAAAAATAAGGGTAGAATCCAAATGCCTTTTAATAAATGAATGGCTAAACAAATGATCATATTTTTACATTGTAGAATATTGCACAGTAATAAAAAAAAAGTAAGATCTCAATACACATAATAACATGGATGAATCTCAAAACATCGTATTAAGGAAAACACGCCAGACACAAAAGTATTCCCTTCATAACTATTCAAAGACAGGCAAAACTAGCCTGTGGTTTTAGAAACCAGAATAATGGTTGCCTTGGGAATGGGGGATTGACTTAGAAAAGGAGTTTCAAAGAAGCTTCTTGGATAATGGAAATGTTCTTTCTTAATCTGGAGATGGTTACATAGATACTAACACACCAAATTACACAAATAAGATTTGTTTGCTTTTCTGCATGTGAATTATATCTCAGTATTAAAAAATGGTAAAAATAAATCTCAGAATCAGCCTAATGTGGGGATGATTTTTAATAAATGATAACTATTATTATTCTAATTTAAACACCTACTAATCAAGTGTAACTGTACTCACTTGGAAAAATTAGCTATAACAACTTGAAAAGGCACATGTGAGTCGAGAAGAGAAAACATGAGTGCAACTTTACTAAAGTAAGACACTTGCTCGAATTAATACAAAAACTTACAGAAACTATGACCTGCAAGTGATTAGGGAGTTACAGATCAACTTCATAAAAAGTTCATAAATTAGATTGCCATTACAGTTTAGTCACATGTCATTTGTTTTCTACATCTTCAATTCAGAAAGCAATAATTATAGCACGGTGCTTTTTTACAAACAGTTTAAAGACACTTGGGGAAAAAAAGAGATTTATTTTAAGAAAATAAATGGGTTAAGATTTAGGTCGAAATCCCAAAATGATTTGTGTTTGTCCTTAATTTGCTCCATGAAAAAGGTTGCTTTAGAATCTCAGCCTCTCCAGAGACACCCTTGTTCCTGCCTCTGCAAGAACACGGACTGGCTTAGCAAGGGGGGACAAGCCCTGTCTGGGGAAAAAAACAAGCTGGCAGGTATCCTCTCAAGCACAGTCTCTCAGGTCTTTTACACACAACTCAGGATAGGAAGGGAATTAAACACCAGATTGCAATAGTGGCCTTGACTTTCAGAAAAAAAAAAAAGGGAAAAGGAGATGTGCATGTGATTATTATGGAGAAAAATGGAAAAAATACAAAAGTAAAAATGGCAAGCTGCAGTGAAGAAACACATAACACTTTCTGAACAGGGAAGCTGGATGGTGCACCTGGAAATTGGAGGGCTCCTGCCTTTTTGCTTCTAGATGTCTCCCTGTAATCTCCCCAGGAACACTGCCAAAGACAACTAATCACTCATTCCCCCATAGGCTGTGGAGCAAAAATCAGGTAAAACCTTCAGGGAGCATAAATTCTCCAAACACAAGGTGTGAAGCAGGTATTTACCAGTGAGTCATCATCCCCACATTTCTGAATATGAAGTTGCTGATATGAACCTATTTTGCCTCACCATGTTAATAAGAAAATACTGGCATTAAGGAAGGCCCAAACAGCTGATCTTGGAGGGAGAACTACCCTATTCTAGTCTGTGAATGTGGAATGGGAAACAGATTGTAAGAGTGGGGTGAGGTAGGGAGGGGGCCACTTGAGGTCTGGTAAGCACAACTGAAATTTCTTCCGCAAAACCCTGAAGGACAGAATGGGGATTCCAGCTAAAATAAAAGAGGAAAACCCCTATATGGGGTCACAATCTCATGACCAGCTTCTGTTATGGTAGAGAAGAACCCAAGTGAGGCTTCCAGATTCACAATCTTTTTGGATTTTGCACATTAAGGACACAAGAATTTTCACATTCCATATTTCTATGATTAAAACTGGGCCTCCCTGGTGGCACAAGATGTTGTCTCAGCACTGTGAAGCTATCCCCAGCCACTGCAGCAGAGTTCAATCCCTGGCCAAGGAGGGGACCCACATGGCGCAGCAGATCTCTCCTCTCTCACCTGCTGTGCCCCGCAGCAGTGTATTTCAGTCAATCAGCCTGTTCTGCTCCCCAATTTGTCGCTGTTGAATCCTCTCAACCCCCCCAATCCCTGCACCTCTGAGGCCTATACCTCAGTTCTAGTGTATATAAATAAATAGATAGATAGATAGATAGACAGACAGATAGATAGATAGATAGATAGATAGATAGATAGATAGATAGATAGATAGATAAAGCTGGAGAGACAAATAGGCCCAAAGCAGAACTCCAGAAACCTCCAGAAACCTCACCATCCATGGCCACACTGTACATTCCAGCTCTGGCAGATTTCAAAAAACAATGGGACCAGGACCCAATCATGCTCCCTGGTCAACACAGATTAACAATACAAGCTAATGGGAGTAATAGTAGTGAATATTGATTAATTACCAAGGTGTCAAGCCCTATTCTAAGAATGCACTGAAGTCTCTCAATAATGGAAGGCAAGTTCTGCTTGTTAACAAATGAAGAAACTAAGATTCTTAGAATCCAGTGAGCTTTCTCCATGTCTTACAAGTAGAAAATGGTGGCCCAGGATGCAAACTCAGACAGAATTGCTCCAAGTCCTCTGCTTGCAGACTACAGACAGTTGGAGACTGTTGGTCCTTCCTCAGCTCCTGAACTGAGCAGGGCAGCCTCTGAAGGACTTGTCCCAGGATCAGCAGTGTGCTCTGTTCTTACCAAACCCAATACACTGTGCTGCTTTGAAATCTCAAAGTTAATTCTGACAATGAGTCAGTTATAGGGTGAGCCCCACACAGAGAACAAGTAAGAGGTTAGCAACAAGCTATGTTATTTGATGTTGCTTTAAAAATAGTAAGTCCTCCTAGTGTAGGCAGATTTATAGAGGCAGAAAGTAGAATAGTTGCCAGGGACTGGGAGGAGAACAGGAGGAGAGTTTAATGGGTAGAGGGGGGCCCAGAGATGGACAGTGGTACAGACTGCCCAACCCACTGACTAAACCGTACACTGAGAAATGGCTAAGACAACAAATCTCATGTTATGTGCAGTTTGCCACAGTAAGGGGAATATCTTAGCAATAATGAATCCTCTTGTTGTTTTATTTAATAAATGACCAAGTAGGACTTTTCTGATACATCTTATTAGAACTTGCCATGTTTATTTTGGTCCCTAATAAAGACAATTTCACTAACCTATGTGAATGCTAAATGATAAGATTATCAGGATGGATATGCAAACAACCTATATTCAGTTACTAGAACTAATTACTGTTTCATTGTATCATGAAGCACTAATAAAGTAAAATCTATAACCAAAGTAAAATCTTTAACCATTTTAAACATGAAACTGACATTATAGATTTCATGTATCAATTAAAAATTTTAATTCAAAGGATTTACAGCTTGCATTTTTTTGTGCATTGTCTATAAAAGCACTAGCATTTTTGATTCCTAATAGTTTTGCTACATCTGTATAATCAATACTGTAGATAACTCTTACCTTAGAGACAAGTCCAGTGAAATATGATTTGAATATTAAAACATCTGCAGTGGAATGCTATCATCTTTAGAAGTGTTTTACATTGATTCGCTCTTCCTGTATCCGCATTTCACTTAACAGCATCACCATGCATCCCACTACACAGGTCCAAGCCAGAAACGGAAATAATTCTTTTTCATCTTGAGTTCTACCCACTGTACTTCATAGAAATCTCTCCATTTCAAATGCTTTAGCTCTCCACCACTAGTTTCAGCCTTACGTCTCACGGGACAGCTGTGGAATCCTCTTACGTCCTCTCCCACCACTCACCACACTCCCACTCAACCTTCCGCATTGCCAGAGTGCTTTCTGAAAATGAATAGGAGAGCTCCTAGCTCACCGAAAAAATCTCAAGTGAGATTCTATTTTCAAGATAATAAAATCTGAACTCCCTAATATGGCATCCAACAGCTTGAAGTTTCTCACTGTCCAGCCCCTCCCTACCAAAGTGTTCTCCCTCCCCTTGCCTTGGGAGGATCGAGGGACACATGGAGCCACTGGCATTACCCTCGTACTGGCTTGACCGCTCTACTCATGTATACTCACTGTATCTCCCCACAATTTTCCAGCATATGACATCCTTCAGGGTCCAGAAAAAGAAACTGACTCAGCCATTTGCCTTGAACAATTCTACAGAGGATATACTAGAAGAGGAAAAATATTTTAATCCCCACATTATACATACCTGCACTGGAGCAGATTAGAAACAAGAGTAGTTGGAACTATTAGCATACAGCTGATGAAGGCTGTTTATTTAAAAGCATGGACTTCACACAACTGCGTGCAAAAAAGAATCTGGGAAATCTCAATAATCACAGCCCAGATGACTGATGCAGCCACCCAGGGGTGGGGCATGTGGACTCTGAGCCACAAGAGAAGGAAGGTCAGTGATGCTGTGGAACCAGAGTAACAGGAGGAAATGACCAGGACCAAGACAGTTCCAATACCCTTCTTCGAACAGGGCCAAAGGTTCTTTTGTGAGGAGAAAGCGAATGATCTGAGATATAAAACCTGCCCAACTTTGACTCGTTAAGCCCAGAATTCTTTTCTGCAACATTCTGCTCTTCACAGAACCCATAGCCATGGTTAGTACATGTACCTGCCACCTTGGTCCTGAGGTTCTTAGTACTCACCCTAGAGCACCCAGATACTTTCCTACCTACTACTTCCAATTATTCCAACTAAGTAGGCATAATAGAAAAAGAAGAGTAAATATGTTCTCCAAAGGCTTGTGGAAATGGATGAAAGACATGATGCAACAAGTTTAGTTAAGTCTCACATTTGAAAACTGCATGTGAACTTACCTCTCAATGAGTCCACTTCATTTTGTACAAACAAAAACAAAACAGTTTTTTTGAAAGGCTTACTCTTAGAGAAAACTGGCTTTATCTAGTCTGGCTTTGTGTGCTCTTAGTCTTTAGCCAGGTGTCTGCATACCTGTCTGAGATACATAACCTGTTGATTCTGAAAACCATACACAATCTCAGAAAAGCACTTCTTTGATGAGACTAATTTTGTTTATGAACCAGGAACAAAGTAGAGGTTTAAAGACAAAAGGCAGTAAAGTATTCACCCCTTTGTTACTATTCTAGGGACCAAGTCTAGGAGAATGAATGAACGAATGAATGAATGAATGATTTCTCCCAAGAAAGGAGAAATAAGATTTTAAACAGGGAAGCTCTCTCTGAAGAGTCTTCCTCATGCCTTACTTAACTTGTTAATCGCTCATCCTTTAAAAGTCACTTCTTTAGAGCCAACTTCAATAAAAAGCTTTTTTAAAATTTTTCTTCTGTTAAGTGCTTGCATAGTATTATGGACATACTTTGAACACATTTCTTGACAATAAAATATAATTGCTGCTTTATTTACCTCCTTCTTTAAACTATGAATTTCTTGAGGAAAGATGGACTTAAAAAAAAAGTTCTACCAGCCTCCCTGGTGGTGCAAGTGGTTAAAACACAGCGCTTATGAAGCTATCCACAGCCACTGCAGAGTTCAATCCCTGGCCAGGGAGGTGACCCACATGGCACAGCAGGCCTCTCTCCTGCCTCACCCACTTCTCCCCTCAGCAGTGTATTTCAGTATACCTGCCTGTTCTGCTCCCTACTGTGTCTCATGTGAATCCTCTCAATGCCCCCCTGCCTGTTCTGCTCCCTACTGTGTCTCA
>NW_004567114.1:31561102-31572604 GCF_000260355.1 Condylura cristata | reverse complement strand
GCGGCAGACCTCTCCTGACCTGCCCGCTGCTCCCCTCAGCAGTGTACTTTGTCAATCTGCCTATTCTGCTCCCCACCTTCTCTGGTGAATCCTTTCACCCCCCATACCTCTGGCCTGTATCCCAGCTCTGTAAGCATAAATAAATAAACCTTTAAAAAAATTACTTGTTAATTTAGATAGTTGGTGTTTTCAGTTTACTCATATGGACTCATATAAATTTTAGCTAATGTGGCTCTCCCTGGTGGCACAGCCAGTTAAAGCATAGCATTAAAAATTAAAGACACTTCAGCATGAGTTTGATCCTCACCCCGGAAGTGACCCACATGGTGTGGCAGACCTCTCCTGACCCACCAGCTACTCCCCTCAGCAGTGTTCTTTGTCAGTTCTGGCTGTTCTGCTCCCCACTCTGTCTCTGATGAATCCTCTCACCACACCTGTGCCTCTGGCCTGTACCCCAGCTCTGTATGCATAAATCTTTTTTAAAAAATTTAGCTAATGTAATTCCAGTATTCAAAATGTATGTGTTACTTCAAAGTCAATCACAGGACATCATGAATAAAAATGTACTGTTTTTATTCTAAAATCATGGAATCCATAGATTAAAAAGGATATAAAAATGTTTTTAAAAAATGTTTCAATAAGCTTGATCAACTTCCCACTTGGAATATAAGCCTCCCTTTCAGCATCCCTGATAAGTGATCACATCTCCTTCTGAACAGCTCTAACTCCTGAACCCACACATCTCCCTGCCCTACGAAGAGAGGGCAACCCACACAGGCAGGGCGGAGCAGAGCTGGAGGAAGCAGCACAGCTACCCAGCCAGTAGTCAGGACGTGAGCCCTGGGCCTGATTCCCTGACAAATCCCATGTGAAAACTTTTTAAACAAGCCATCTTTGTGGGGCATCTGATATTTTCTTTTTCACGAAGGCCTACCTAACCTGCTTTCAAATTTTCCTTTCTTGGCTCCTCTTTCATCTTAATGTAACTGCCCAGATTTCAAAAGGCTAAAATACAGTTGAAAAAACTACCATATCTTGTTCTCCATAAACTAACAAACGGCTGATCACCATTACTAACTCTAGTATTAATAGAAAAACAGGATCATACTTGTAATGGTCCACACTTCGGTGCAACACCCTTTTTGAGGGCAGAGCTTCCAGGTGAGCAGTTGAGAAACAGGAGCTGTTAATGGCAATTGTGTCAGACTAATCTCAGTTGCAAACTATGGCATTTTATGATGCAAATTCTCAGGATAATTGAGTGCCTTATCAAGGACATCCATCCAATTAATTTTAAAAAATGTTAACAGAATTCATTTATAATCAGATAGTTCTAATCATAGCTGTTACGAATTTATTTTATTTTTTTAAGTTGGCACTCTAGAGTTTTTTTAAGAAATTCAAAAAGCATGGTGTGTGAAAAATTTTGCTGGTTATTCTTAATGCCCACAAATAAGAGCAGGAATCTGCAATGTAATTTATTTAATATTGGTCACATGAAATATACTTTAAATATTCAAGTCCTATTTCTAAAGCCTTTGAATAGTAATCAGTTCTGCGAACTAGGAAAGCTTGTAAAAATGTGTTATGAACTCAATATGGTACCCAGGCCATTTGATGTAATCAAAGAAAAAAATAAGTCATCAAAGGATATAATTCTGACACTGAACTGCCTGCTCCTCTGCCAGAGCTTTAGAGGTTATTGGAGACATAACACCATATCATGGACTTTTACTCGAGATCAGTCTAGAGAAGGAGAAAAAGCCATCCATGTATTTGATACAATAAAAATAAGCACATGTTTATAAATCATCAATGATGGAAGGACAGAAGGTCCCCAAATCATTAGTTACTGAAAGAATGTGGTTTAAACAAACATCCTTAAAAATGCTTATGTGGGCCCTCCCTGGTGGCGCAGCGGGTTAAAGCACAGCACTGAGAATCTGAAGCCACTTCCGCATGAGTTCGATTCCCGCCTGCCTCCTGCCCCGGAGGAGACCACATGGCGAGCCAGACCTCTCCTGACCCGCCCGCTGCTTCCCTCAGCAGTGTACTTTGTCAATCTGCCTGTTCTGCTCCCCACTCTGTCTCTGGTGAAGCCTCTCACCGCCCCTGAGCCTCTGGCCTGTACCCCAGTTCTGTATGCACAAATAAATAAATAAATCTTTAAAAAAAAAAAAATGCTTATGTGTTATCAGCTCAGTTTTGAATTCCAACATCCTGATCAATCAAGGGCATCTCAATTAAAGACTTTTTTCATATGTCTAGTTTATGGTCTTGGATGGAATCAAATAAAGGAAATAATTCCTAAGTTGTCATCACTACTGAGAGGAATCAAATGATGAGATCCTCCACAGGCCATTGAGTCCTAAAGCTAATCTAAGGTAGAGAAAGTGTTTACTACAGTGTGTGCCTATCATTAAGTACTAAATAAAAGTTAATGTCCTTCACCTTTTATCTATTTCCTCTCTGTTCCTTAACCTTCCCCATTCCCTAATCAAGATATGGAGTTCATTTTTTATATTTGAGCATGGTAAAAGAAAAACCAATTAGTTCCCTAATATCGATACCCAAACCACTGCATTTGTAAATCTCAGTGCAAGTTATGCTGAGTAGAAAAGCTTCAAACAAATTTTAATGTCTGAAGGGAAACCCTGCACTAAATGCTTTGCATTTAGACAGTTCATATGAGTCTTTTAGAAAGCCCGAGACTGCAGGAGGAACATGTCTGCCCATAGACCTGACTCAGCCCACTGCTTGCTTTCATTCAGCCTGGGAATGAGGAAGCTCTGGACAGCCTGTAACAGCTCCCACCCTTAAGCCCCAGGGATCCCTCTGGCTTCAGGATCTAAAAAATTATGAAAATATAAATTATAATTTCAGAGGCAAATGAAAGCCAAGAATTCCACTCTAGCAGCATGCACTCTAGAGTGTAGAATTTAGCAAATCTTCGCTGACTGCCTTTCCTTTCCTTTTTATTGCAAGTCCATTCCTACTATATCTATTTTCTTTTACTTCCTCAAAGGGCCCTCCTCTCCTGCCATGTTCTGCTCTCTTCCTTGATCCTATTTTCCCATTTTCTATGTCTTCCTGTACCTTTCCTCTCTTTTTATCTCTTTGTGTCCACCCAGGAGCTAGATTTTCTCCTTCTATCACCATCCCTCAAGACTCTTCCCACTACATCTTTCTCTTCCTGAAGGTACTTGTAAATTTCATGCTTTGCTTGCTGTCTTGTAAGCAAGTAATTTATTGTTCCTTATGACATATTTCAGAAGCAACAGGGTGGCATGCAGCAAAAGAATTTGAGCTTTGGCAGTCGGAGATGTGGCTTTGGTCTTGCTCAGAGTCTGTGTTGCTACAATAAGGATCACTGCATGAATGACATCCATCCTAAAGCACTCTATAAAGATTAATAAGTATTATGCAAATAAATAAAATTGATAGGGAACAAATAAAAGAATAGCAAAGACTTATATAGTTTTAACTATATGCCAAGAGAAACAAATATTAATTCACTGTATCTTTAACCACCCCACAAAGTTGATCCTAAGAGTTGTGCAGATAATTACTAAATTTCTTCTCTTCCAAGTAGCTCTTTATTATAGCTTTATCATTTTAAAACAAGGCTATAATGTTGAAAATTTCCATTTCACTAAGAAAATTAACTGAATTAAGTTCCATTTTACTTATCCACAGTCATCTGCTAACTGTATTTTCTTGCGCGACAGGGTCCTCATGAAAAACATAAAGTTCCAGGTGTGTCTGCTAAAATTATGTCCCAACTTTTCGCTTTACAAACTGAAAATAACACCTCACAAGATTCATAGTAATATCCGTATCAATCATACCCATCTCACAAGATTCATAGTAATATCCGTATCAATCATACCCATAACAATTCAAAAGACTTTTACACAAATCACAGTGGATACATAGTCATTATGTGTTAAATGGTTAAAGTAGGCTTTGGAGTCCCCAGCCTGACAGGATGACAGAGCTTTTCTTTTTTAACAGATTGATAGACTCCATCTGTAAATCATCACTTCTAGAAGTTACTATACTGCTTAAATAAGGACTGAGCACAGAGCAGATTACTACACTTAAAAGTAAAGGTAATACAAATGACCTTGAAGGCCCATATATCAGGTGCACTTCTAATGTACATCTATCTTCTGGGGCTCATTTTTCTGGCAAGTATATTACCTCTCTTTCTAAAAATGACTTTTAATTCCTCCACATTATTCATAGAAATGAAATCAATTCTCACTTCAGAAACTTCTGACATGCAAATCTCTAAACTATGGACAGGAATTGCTTAGCCTTTGAAAGACTGTACAATTGCTAGGAGACAATACTAGGTGTTCTTTCTCACCCTCCTGGGAAAGTAAATAGGAACACTTCCCTAATGTCATGGATTCAAATTAAAAAAAAAAAAAAAAAACACCCTACCTGAGGGCAGAAACCCTGCACTGTGAAAAAATGTAATAATGTAAAATAATGATGTATCACTAAAACAAATGTTTTAAAAGTAAATAAACTCACACAAGTTGCATTTTGATGATGCAAACAGGCCAGGTTACAATCGACCCTGCATATCTATAATAAAAGGTTTGCTAAACAAATCAGCAGTGTGGTAAGTACTGACAACTCCAAAATTTCTGTAGATGACTATCTTAGGGGACACAGTCTGGCTGGAGAAGTGAGTGCACTTACTTCAAAGCTGCATGAACACAGGATGATGTGTTCACTCATACATGAAAGAAGTACACATTTTCTTCAAATACCACATGCATACTTCACATAAATTTGAGAAAACATTGGTTGACCACATCAAAGAATATTTATTCATTTTTTTTATTTTTGACTTCAGATGGCTGATGGAGATCATCAAAAGGACAACTAACATCTTCCGTTACCCCCACTCCAAGCATCTTCTGATATAACAGTAAAGGAATAGAATCTAACCTACTTAAAGTAATAAGTAGCTCCAAAACATTTAGCAGTAACTGAAGTATAGACAGAAGTATATGCTGCACTCAGAAGCAGGGACCAAATGATACATCAATTATCCAGACACTGATTGTTTCCTTAGCCTTCCCATGCAGGATTATGCCTATCCAGTGAGGTTCTCTCCCACCTTCTCCGCCCCCCCCATTCATAATGTTTTGTATTTGTCGATTTTAAAGTACTATTTGATTCTTCATTATATGTTCTTTTAGTTTGTTTGTTTTGAAATGTCCTGCTTCTTGCTGGAACTTTCTATTTTATTATTATTTATTTCAAGTGTGTTCATAATTGCTTGCTAAAGCATTTTTGTGATGACTTCTTAATTACCCTTTCAAGGTAATTTGTATTGTCTTGGTTTGATTATCCTGTCTTTGGGTATCCGTTTGCCATTCAAATTCAGAGTTTCTTGATTCTTGGCATGATAAATGAGTTTCAACTGAAACCTGGACACTGATATATTATGTAATGGGACTATGGGTCTTATTTAAATACCACACTAGAGAAAGAAGAGTGCTGTCTTAGTACTGACAGGTGGAGGTGAAATCCAGGTTCTTAGTCTCATTACCACTGATCAATGTTAGAACTCCTGATCATCACTAGGCTTCCTGTGACACCGTGCTAACAGATATATTAAGTGCTGAAGCTTTACTGATCCCTGGAGAAGTCAAAGCCCAGATTTCCCAGGACCACCAACACTGGATTGGGATGGGAGGAGTTATTGAGGATGTGCCTCTTACAGTCTCCCAAAGATGGAAGTCTAGGTTCCCCACTCAGTTTTTGCTAGTGGAATGGGGGTGGGAGCAGCAGTTCATTCTATTGTGTTTGGCTGGAATAATGTAGTTATAGTCTAAAAACTTTGTGTTGACAGGCTATCCATCTCCAGGTCCTTTTGGAGAAAGCAGCTTTCTTGTGGGTGCTTTGTGTCTGTGCCCACTGGCATTTCCCAACTTGCAGTACCCAGGCTGAGTTATATAAGGAAAAAAGAAAACCCAGAGAACTCACCATCAGTGGTTCCTCAGTTCCCAAGGTCCCTACTAAGTCTGCCCTCATCTCTCTACCTTTCAGCATCTTTGTATATTTTATTTATATATATATATATATATATATATATATATATATACACACACACACACACACACACATATAATGTGCAGGGACTTAGCTATACTTAGCAAGAGAGGAAGAAGTGTGTTTACACCACCCTTCCTGAAGTGTTAGTCTATTTTCGGAAAACTTATAAACAGCACAGCAATAAGAATACCTGAAAATACCCATAAATCCACAGGGTCAATTGATTTAATCTTGGGGATGGGAGGTGTGGGCGCTGCTTGCACTGTGTTGCCCTCTCTGTGAGAGGCAGACTCTTCTAGACAGACTCCCATGCATGCTTGAGGAATCTTCCTAAGCTTTGTTGTCTTTCCACTGAATATAATCAGAACAGATTCCATCTGCTATCCTCCTTTGCCCCAACTGACCCCCTTGAGTACACCTCAGGCCTGTTCCAGTCACAGGTCACTCTTTAGGATATGAGAAATGAGATGGTCACCACCCCACACTAAATTCCTCATAGTCAAGGTGTCTTCCAATGTCAATCACCAAAACTACCTTGCCTCCACCCCTATTCTTCCTCACTCTGTCATTATTTGGCTGAGGTCCAGAGAAGCACAGCAAACATTTTCCATTATAACACTGAAGATAAGGGAGCATGACATTTTTTGATCTTTGTTCTCCTAGACCTCGTTTCTGAATCTGACAGGACTGAAAAGATTTCCTATTAATAGTACCTTAGAGATATACAGTAATTTGAAATTTGCATCTACCTCCTCATATTATCTCGTTTTATCTTCTCAACAGGCCTGTACAATAGCCAGCAAAACAGTATCATGTTCAAATTAATATGTGAAGAAACTGAGACATGAAGCAGAGTTGCCCATGTTGACATATTCAGTGCCAAAGCCAAAGCTAAATAAATCTGCTTTCTCACTCAATGTTCATTCTCTACCAAGACATCTTGACTTCCATGACACAAAACAATGAAAACAACTACCATTTGATTGCCAGGCCTTCAGCAATGCTTAGTAATGCATACACTTGCCTCTTGGGGACATTCACTAATATGCCTAATGTCACTCAGCAAGTAAGCAAAGAACTCTTGCTTTTAGTCCTTTTATTCTTCATCCACTACATGATCTCTTTCAAGAAAATATTTTATTCTATGGCTTCTTTTCTAGTTTTCTCAAGCCATATCAACAATCCTGTTTTCATCACTGAGCTCCATTGTTTTATCTGCATTTCCAGGTAGAGATTTCCACTCAAATGTCTCTTCAACATATCAATCCCCAAATGACTAAAAATGACTCTGTCATCCTCCCCCTCTCACTTCCCTAAAGCACAACTTTCTCCCAGTCACACAGCACAAAACCTTAGAGTTGATTCACTTCTCTCTTCATCCTCAACTCTGATCAGAATCCTAGTGAATATTAGTGTGACAGCTTATCTTGCCATGCATCAGCCTCTATTCCTGTGGTTATCAAGGTTCTGAAACTGATGTTTTCTTTCAGGAAAACTCAGAGATGTCAGGATCATCACCACTGGGTGATTTATCTCCTATGACACTGTCTGAATAACTTCCTTAACAAGACTTTACAATATTATTTCATCTACTCATCTCCACAGCATCACCCACTTTCTCCCCTTACCTAAATGCCTTTCAAGCCCCTTCTGTTCATTCCTAACTTATCTGTCCTTTAGTCACAAGTCATACTCCACCCCTTTCTAGAGATCAGTTACCTCATGGAATCATGAAATTCCTGCAGCACTTAGAGCTTGTGCCACCCATCCAAGCACTGAGCTGTCTTATCACCTGAGTTGTTTACCCTTGTTCTGAGTGGGTGAGTCACCTCTCCCATCTAAAGCATAGCTTGCAGAAAATGGGCTAGGGACATGGCTCATGCTACTCTATTCCCCACACTTCTAGACAATGTCAACCATAACTAAATACATTTAGCTAATTTAGTAGTTGCAGTTATAACATGCATTTGGCAGGGATGAGGTCTGTGGCTCATGTGATATGACACTGAAATGTGTATTCCATATTTGGTCAAGGACTGATTTTTCAGAAGCAGTTGAAAATGCCATGCCAGAGGTAGATGGAATGTGGTTTAAATTCTTATGCCTGTCAACAAGATCAGCAATAACTTGAATACATTCTAGTTTCTGATGTCCAAGAATTGTTTTGGAAAGTAAAGATTTACTATACATAAAACAAAATTCCAGCCATCTCCCTGGTGGTAGAAAGGGTTAAGACACAGGACTATGGAGCAATCTCCAGCCAGGGAGGTGACCCACATGGCACAGCAGACCTCTCCTATCTCACCTGCTGCTCCCCTCAGTGTATTTCAGTCAGTCTGCTTCCTCTGCTCCCCACTCTTTTTCTGGTGAATCCTCTCACCCGTCCCCACCCACCTCTGGCCTGTACCCAAGTTCTTATATGCATAAGTAAATAAATCTTTAAAAAATTTCCATTTCAGGACCCTCCCTCGTGGCACAGAGGGTTAAAGCACTGCTCTAAGAAGCTAAAGCCCCTTCCGCATGAGTTCGATCCCCGCCTGCCCCAGAGGAGATCCACATGGCTCGGCAGACCTCTCCTGACCTGCCTGCTGCTCCCCTCAGCAGTGTACTTCGTCAATCTACCTGTTCTGCTTCCACCTCTGTCTCTGGTGAATCCTCTCATTGCCCCTGCACCTCTGGCCTATATCCCAGTTCTGTACGCAAAAATAAATAAATCTTTTTTAAAAAATTCCATTTCAAAGAATGTGAAATTCCACAAATTTTCCACATTCAGGAAACAAAAATTTGTTTTATTTTCTATATCCTGCAATAGATACAGAAAATCCATTGGGGGTTGGGCATAGAAATTAGAATGCAGAACTGTTCTAGCTAAGAATGTAATTCATTAGGCAACCCAGCAAACATGGCTTGACAATGAATAATCTGGCATAAAAATACAGAGTTAGGCAGAAGACTAAAGAATCACATGATGCTTGTAGCATTACAGAATTATTTAAGGAATTCCAAAACATTTTAGAATATGTTGAATATTTATGGAAACAGATGTAGTAGTAAAAATGAAAAAGATGATTCAGGAAAAAGAATAAATGAAAGAGATACCTAAAGATGTCATATTTTTCACTTAGGCAAATAACCCAAAATTGGATAAAATTGTCTACTACTTAAAGAGGAGGATATTATATTATGGAGTTTTTCTTGACAATGGAGAGCTAGAGAAGAATTTTAAAAGGCCATGAGTTGGTGAACAGTGTAGCTTAGAAAATCAGTTTAAAATTAATTATAGCTTTTGTGATGAGCACTTTTCTGGTTTCATTTGTATGCGGTTCACTTTTGAAAAACACGCTCATGTTAACAACCACAGTGTCAAGTTAGAGGTACTATTTTGTTTTATGGTATAACTAATACCTTCCTTTCTAAGTTCCCACAGTAAAGAGCAACCTAGCTTTTGCATGAATATTAACTAGGAGACAATCAATCCCTTTTGTGAGCTGTTCTAATTTTGAGAACTTTCTGCTTAATTAAGTAGAAATCTGCTCCTCTGATTTACCAATCAGTCCCAGTTTTGCACCATGAGATCAGCTGGGTCAAGTCTTTTTTTTTTTTTTTTTTTTTTTTGCTTCATAAGAATTCTTCTAGAATTTAAATATAACTTTGAGATCTCCTTTAATTTTTCCCTTCTTCTGCTAAAAATTCTTAATTTCTTTAGTTATTTCTCAGATAGCATTTTTTTTTTGAGGCCTCAACCACCTAGATACCTTTCCCTCACCATACTGTAGCTCAGCCCTACCACAGTGCATCTCAAAACATGGTACCCAATGTTTAGTACAAGATCTAATTCCGCATGCCTGCAGCAGGATCGCAGGGAAGTATTACCTCATTTAATATGTACCCAAGACTTTCTATTAATAATACCAAAAATTACTTAAGATATTTTAGTGATTTCACTATACCACTAGCTCATCTTTAATTACAACCCTCAGAGTTCCCATCCCCCAATATCTATTTTAAGTTGCATCTCCTAGGTTCTGAAATATTTAATGGAATTTTCAGTGCCCGTGATAATCAAGATTTTACTTTTATAATTTTGCAGGCCATTGTTCTTTCTTCCCCTCTAAAAACCATTACCTTTGAAGC
This sequence comes from Condylura cristata, assembly GCF_000260355.1. Lineage (NCBI taxonomy): Eukaryota > Metazoa > Chordata > Mammalia > Eulipotyphla > Talpidae > Condylura > Condylura cristata. The sequence goes on along the minus strand of NW_004567114.1, from coordinate 31,562,392 downwards.
ACAGAATGCTAAATCCTGTTCTTCTCTCTGTCATGGTTCTATATGATTTCAGTAACCACATATGATTCTTTCTCTCCTGCCTTTGCCAGTCTTCTGGACTCCACTCTTCCAATGTTTTACTCCATATCAATGAACTTTTTCCCTCAGTCTGGACACCTTCCTTAATCTCTGTCTCAAACATCCACTCTCAAAACACCACCTTCTTATCCTTTCACTCCTTTACTCTGGCACACCTGCTCCAGATGTTCTTCAACTCTACAGATCTTTTTACTGTACTCCACCCCTCTCTTGTCCTCCTTTCCTCCTCACCAGATTCCATGACCCATCAGTATTCTCACTGCCTTGACACATCTCAACTCGACTGCCCTGCTCTTCTTGTACTCACCAGAAAATTAAAAAAGGAGATAACCTATACATATCCAGCCTCACTTAAATCACAGCCACCAACTCCAAGTGAGCCCTATGGCTGCCCGGAATTCCTAAAATTTCTTTCCCCTAGTCCTTTCCATCTCCCATTCACCACACAATAATTTCATACCTCCTGTCCTCTCAAACTTCCAGCTTCACTACTGCCTTCATTCTGCTTTCCATTTAAATCAAGGACATAGTTACAGGAAATGCTCTCTCTCTTCTACAACATGTAAAGCATACAGCAAATATGTTTTTAAATCTCCCATAGTTAAAAAAATCAAAATATTTTCTCTCCTGAGTTATCCAATTCCCCAGAGTTACCTCTCCTGTTTTAGTTTCTTTTATGGCACAATCCCTTGAGAAAGTTATGCCCTTAGTAGTACCCTCTTATTTTTGCTCCTCCCTGTTTTCTCTAAAACTAATTCCAAGCAAGGTTTATTCCCAGCCCTTCACAATAAAAGTCTCATCAAATTCACAACTTTCTTATTGTCAAATCCAATGGTGGATTCCCAGATATCATTTTACCTCACCTACCAAAAAATCATTCCACAATTTTAACATACATTTCTCTTGCCATTCCAATGGCACCCTCATACTCAAGAGTAATTTCCAAAATTCTACATCATTCTTGCACTCCAACTCCCTTCTTATCACTCTTGCACTTCTCATTCCACTTCACTGACCATCCTGCCATCCCAGGGAGCACTCTCACCCATAGTGTTCCAGAGGCCTAAAATGATCTTCTCCTGGACATCTGCCTGACTCTGTCAATTCTATAAGTCCCTGAAATGCAGATGGCCAACAAGCATATGAAAAAATGTTCAACATCACTCGTAATAAGGGAGATGCAAATTAAAACCACAATGAGATACCACCTCA